>NC_039358.1:229339517-229599421 GCF_003573695.1 Papaver somniferum
GGTGGTGCGACTGGCATGGTTGGCATGCCTTGGCGCGGAGACGTGGCTGGCATGGTTTTCCATTGGCACGGTGGTGCGGCTGGCATGGTTGGCATGCCTTGGCGCGGAGACGTGGCTGGCATGGTTTTCCATTGGTACGGTTGTGCGGCTGGCATGGTTGGCATGCCTTGGCGCAGAGACGTGGCTGGCATGGTTTTCCATTGGCACGTTGGCGTGAGAATTAGGGTTTGGTATGTACGAAGATGACGTCGGTCAATACTAAGGGTTATGTCGTGGAACATGGCACATGTATAAAAAAAAGGTACCCTGGTAATTCTTAAGTATGCATGCTGATTGATTCAATAAATGCGCTAGTGGTCATAGTGACGTCATGTCAGATGTATGGTTTTACGATTTTAACCCTAAGCTAAAAACCACCATCAACATTAAGTCCCCTTCTTAGCTCGCGGAACAGGAGCATTGTTGCGAGGTAAGCATAAGATGGTGACTGGCGAGGACAAAATCGAAATGACAAGTCGTGAAAAGATGGTCAAGAAGACCCGGCTAACCTTTTTCGAGAGGTAAGGAGAGTTCATGATTCTCGTGTTGGAGGCCTTGCATAGATGCTACTTGTGGTGTTGCTGGCTAGAACGTGAAGTGGTGGGATGTAGATTTTCGGCTTGGAATGGGAGACGCAGGCGTCGGTCGGCTTGGAATGGGAGCCGTAGGCGTCGGTCGGCTTGGAATGGGAGCCGCAGGAATCGGTCGGCTTGAAATGGGAGCCGCATGTGTCGGTCGGCTTGGAATGGGAGTCGGAGGCGTTGGTCGACTTGGAATGGGAGCCGCGGGCGTTGGTCGGCTTGGAATGGGAGCCGAAGGCGTTGGTCGGCTTGGAATGGGAGCCTAAGGCGTTGGTCGGCTTGGAATGGGAGGAAACTGGCTTTGGTCCGCGGAATGGTGGAAACTGCCTTCAGGCAACTTTGTCTAAATTAGGGATTGGCATGCCGAAACCCTAATTAGAGCCCCTTGCTAGAATCGTTGTACAATTCTCGGACAAACTCACATTTTGAAGGTCCGCCCCTCCATCTGACCGGAAAAGTATTTTCTATCTCCTTACGCAGGAATATTTAGGTTTTGAGCTCGTTTAGGAGGTGAAAACGGCCTGAAAGTTAAACTCAGGAAGAATTCATGAGGCATGTTTCGGGCCCGAGGTAACATAGTCGCGCCGAGTCATCTATTCTCGTTCATGGAGCAAGAAGGAAACTTTATTCTATGCAAACTCTAGAAGCTCCGTCCGTATGAAAAGAGGTATTGACCTTCTTCTTTTTTATGTCGCTCTTCCGGATCCGTGCTTTCGTCTGCAGTGTCTCTCCAGTGGATTCCAAAATTTACCAAACTTCGTTGCATTCTTGGGACGGATGGATGTGGTTGCGTTGTCGGTACATCTTTGATTTTAGGTTGTTCAGTGCCTGGACCTTCTGATCGCGATGACAGTATGATGTGGATGCTTGTATGGTCGAAATCTTCCGGAGCCACTGGATGAAATAGATGAGTTGGGAGACGTTTCGTTACCGACGTGCTGCTATCAAGTCTTGAAGGACTTTGTTCCAAGAGACATCCTTCGAACCATCTTCTGAATCTTGGACTATCGTGTGGAATGAGATGCGGTGAGCGGTCCCCAGTTATATTTCTGTTAGATCCGATGGCACGGCCGAACATGTGAATGTATCTCTGTGGCGTGCTTTTGGAGTCTTCTATGCACATGTACGGCTTTGTGTTGAGAAATTCTCATGGCTCGTAAAACTTCGACAGTGATGATGTTGAAATCAGAAATAACCTGGTTGAGGGGAGTGAAAGCGTCCCATGTTAGTAGTCCCCATGTGTAGCCTACTTTCATTGCATCGTCTTGACTCCACGTCCACGAGGTTTGATACAAGCTTATTGTATTCTTTTGGATGCGACGCTGGGATGCTCAGAATATCACATGGACGAAATATTCTGGATAGCGAAGAGGTAGAAATGAGAGAGTTATGTTGTTTATCGTGGCTTGCTCTATTTCTTCAAAAAATGTTTATCATGAGTTTTTGAAGGTCATCGAGTGAGATGAGCAGTCCCCAATCGCATTTTTATTTATTTTTTGTGGTTGTTTCCTCTAAGCAGGCTTGGGGTCCTCCGCGGCCTCGTAAAGTGTTGAAGGCGTCTTCTAGACAGAGAGGTGATGATATTCTTGCGTTGCACCCTTGAAGAGTAGATGACCTCGTTTTGGCTATGGACTTTTGGTTGACTGTGTCTTCTGAGATTTGACAGTGAAGGGATTTCGTGCATATGCTCAGTCCCCAAGTATGGTTTACATGTTTTCATCTTTGTAGCGATTGCTGTTGTGGTGAAGCTCTGGATGGTATCAACAAATGAGTGGTAATAGTTCTTGGTAGCAGATGTAATCAGAAGATACTACATTCTCGTGGTAACAAAGTAGGTTGGCTGGAATTGTATGGGAATCCATGGAAGTAAAAGGATTGGCTAGATGCATAAGCGGGCAAACTGTCAATGATCTTAAGTTTTGGCGGGATGGATCAAAAGGCGGTCATGACTACGAAGATTGGCTGGATGCGATCATGATCCTTGACATGGGGAGCATGGTGGTACAACCCTTTGCAGGAAGGAGTGGCGGCCCCGGTACGATCCTTGGCAGGAGGAAGAGGCTTCGGATCTTGGAGAGGATGTTGAAACTTAAGAAGTGAAACGCTGAAGCTTCGACTTTGATCCTGGAGCAGCTCATGGAGAGAATGCTGAAGCGGAGCGGCTGCTAAAGTGAACGTTGAAGCGGAGCCGCTGCTGGAGGACATTGAAGCGGAGAGGCTGCGTCAATCAGTGTGATGTCAAACTGGACACCCTTCAAGAGAACAGTGGTTAGGAGTCCCCAGTTTCATCTATCGTGCTTTCCAAGAGAGGTTCTTGGCTGGAAATAGGTGTTTTCATGACACAGCGCGGTTGAGGACTGCAAATATGTCTTGACGTTGCGCCTTGGTAAAATATAAAATCTCTCATAAATGTTCCACCATAGACTGCACAATTTTGTGGGTGAAGTCCCCTGAAATCATGCATCTCCTGACGGGAAGAGAGTCTTTGTGAACTCAGGGGGGTAGCTGATCTCCTTGCCTCGATTTTGGAGAAGTCGTTCCTGATCTCTACGTGTGATGAAATCGGATTGCTGATTCCCTTCTACTGAGCGTTCAAGAGCAACGCTAGAAGGATGCAAGCTGCTGGCGCTGGGAAGATGCAAGTTTTTAGCGCTAGATCGGCTCGGAATGGGCGCTGGCTTGGCGTGGACGCTGGCTTGGCAAGGTGCTAACTTGGCATGGACGCTGGCTCGGCAAGGCGCTAACTTGGCAAGGAGCTAACTTGGCATGGCGCTGGCTTGGCGTGGAGCGGTAGCAATAAAGTAGGAAAGCACATTCCAGGTATGTACTCCAGCGTTTCTCTTTCAATTTGTTTTCTTGTTTTTCTTGTGTTGGTGCAAACCCTATCCATAGGTATGCCTTCCATAAACTTGTAGAAATAATTCATCATAAACAATTCCTCTTCGAATATCACCATAGTAACGTCGGCTACCTCATGAATAGTGACGGGTAATCATTATTATGCAAAGTGGGTATGTACGGGTAGGTGACTGATTCCACGAAGAACCAGGCGTTAGGGTTTTTCTTTTTTTTTTGTAATTCAAACAAAGCGCCTGGTTCATGGTTTTATTTTCTGGATTTTTGGGTTGATAGACAAGTGTTACCTATGAGGGTTTTGGATTATTATTTGGGATGAACTGTTTTAGGATGATGCCGTTTTTGTTTATGATTGTAACTGACACAAACATCCCAGGGAAGATATGGAACCGTGAACGTTGCGTGTGGGTAGATGACATGGGATGAAACATAACATGGATATCGGTTTTATCATTCCCGTGAAAACTTGAAATAGTAAACCATGTATTTTTTTCTAGGCAAGACTTACTCGGTTTTTTGGATCTTCTAACGAAAAATGAGTCAAGTGCAAGTCCGAGTTTTGTGGGAAGCATCGCGATTGTGGAAAGTCCCCAGTCGTCCCTGGGTCACTTGATAATCGAGTCTTCGATCCCTTTGCGGATCGTTTTCTTTTAACCTCTAGGAAGTCCCCAGTCGCCCCTTGCGGTGTGATGACTGGTAATCGGGTCTTCTGGTAACTGAGTCGTCGATCCCTAAGCGGATCGTATCGGGTCGTCTGGTAGCTGAGTCGTCAATCCCTGAGCGGATCGTTTGCAGCTACCGTCCTGGCGTCTGGGTCAAAGTATGAGATTGATGATTGAAAATTGACATTGTAACCGAAAGATCACTCTCCCAATGTGGTAGCCAATTGTTTGAGGGTGAAAACGGTTTCTGCTGATTTTGGTAATTTCGGGTATGTGGGTGAGAAACGAGTTTAAACCCTAAACAATGTACTACAAGGGAGTACTTTAGATTTGAGATATCAATCTTTACAAATCCATCCTAAACCAAGAAATGACCGTTCCAGACTTGCTTCGGCCACAAAGTAAGGAGAAGGGTTGGTTTTGGGGAGGAAGTGAAGAGAGTGTTGAGACCAGAATAGTTGATTCTGGAGTGTAGTTGTTTCACGACTTGTATTAGAAAGTGGGAAGCTAACAGATGGAAAGCTAACAAATATTTTCTGATTGTTGTATCCTCCTGACCTGAACTTGTTGTTCGGTGGAAATAGGTAATGCCTATTTATACAAGTCGAAGTGAAACGTACTCTGGTCTCATTAAGAAATGGAAAACGGGTGAGTAAATGGGAGGAGGTGGGAACCGGTAACGCCTGGAATTGATGTTCCATAAAAGAAAGAAAGAGTTTCACCATTACTCCCTGTATTTACTAACCGCCTCATCCTTATGACACTTTCTTATAAAGGGCGTAGTGTACACCGCATGTTGTAAACCGCCAAACCAATACCCAATGAGCATCCCCCAGTTTCTGACATGCGTTGATGTCTCGAGTGTTTTCATAGAAAACATGTAGCACGTTGTTGTTGTCTGGAAAGTTGAGCTTGGGAGACTTGCCGGCTTGGTGGTGACCTTCGACGGTCGAGATTTTGCATCTTAAGAGGAAAGGTAGCCGTTGATTATTGCAACCCTTCGTTTGGTAGCCAGTGACATGAAAGCATGATCAATATGGCTTTAATATGGCCTAGTTTAAGCGCGGCCAAAAGTTAGGGTTTTGACTCAGTTTAGGCAATACCAACTTAGGGCCAAAGGTTGTCATGCATTAGCTGGTAACCTTGGACGGCTAAGATCTGCACCTTAGATGAAAGAGTGGTCGTTGATTGTTGCAGGCCTTCGTTTTGGTAGCCGCATAGGGAAGGCCGGAATGGTATGGCGCGACAAGGCGGTTGGCATGTCATTCGCACATGTGGCATGGCATGCCTTGGCGCGGTTTGGCGTGGCCAAAACTAGTGTTTTGGGCCAAAGGTTACCATGCGTTGTTTGGCGACCTTGGACGGCTAGGATTTGCATCTAGGATTGTAGGGTGGTCGTTGATCGTCGCACGCCTTCGTTTTGGTAGCCCCATAGGGAAGGCCGGCATGGTATGGCGCGGCAAGGTGGCTGGCATGCCATTGGCACATGTGGCATGGCCGACATGCCTTGGCTCGGTTTGGGCATGGCCAAAACTCGGGTTTTGGCGTTGGGCCAAAGGTTAACATGCGTTGGTTGGCGACCTTGGACGGCTAAGATTTGCATCTAAGATGGAAGGGTGGACGTTGATCGTCGCACGCCTTCGTTTTGGTAGCCGCATACGGAAGGTCGGCATGGTATGGCGCAGCAAGGTGGTTGGCATGCCATTGGCACATGTGGCATGGCATGCCTTGGCGCGGTTTGGCGTGGCCAAAACTAGGGTTTTGGGCCAAAGGTTACCATGCGCGGTTTAGCGACCTTGGACGACTAGGATTTGCATCCAGGATTTAAGGGTGGCCTTTGATCGTCGCACGCCTTCGTTTTGGTAGCCGCATAGGGAAGGCCGACATGGTGGGGCCAAGGAAAAGGGCGCGAACGAATTGGCATAATAGGGACAAGGGTTTGGCACGGACGACTTGGCACGGTGGGGCCAAAGAAAGGTGCGGTTGGCTTTGCATGGTGGGCGCAAGGAAAGGTGCGGTTGGCTTCGCATGGTGGGGCCAAGGATTTGGCATGCCATTGGCGCATGGTGCGGCTAGCATGGTTGGGGCCAAGGCAAGGTGCGTTTGGCTTGGCATGGTGGGGACCAAGGGTTTGGCATGTCATTGGAGCATGGTGCGGATAGCATGGTTGGCATGCCTTCGCGTGGTAGACGTAGATGGCATGGTTTGCTATTGGCACAGTGGTGCGGATGGCATGTTTGGCATTCCTTGTCGCGGGGATGTGGCTGGCATGGTTTGCCATTGGCACGGTGGTGCGGCTGGAATGGTCGGCATGCCTTGGCGCGAAGATGTGGCTGGCATGGTTTGCCATTGGCACAGTGGTGCGGCTGGCATGGTTGGCATGCCTTGGTGCCGAGACGTGGTTGGCGTTGTTTTCCATTCGCACAGTGGTGCGGCTGGCATGGTTGGCATGCCTTGGCGCGGAGACGTGGATGGCATGGTTTGCCATTGGCAAGGTGGCGTGAGAATTAGGTTTGGTATGTACGAAGATGATGTCTGGCAATACTAAAGGGGTCTGTCGTGAAACATGACACATGTATAAAAAAATGTACCCTGGTAATTCTTACGTAGGCATGCTGATTGATTCAATAAATGCGCTAGTGGTCATAGTGACGTCATGTTAGACGTATGGTTTTACGATTTTAACCCTAAGTTAAAAACCACCATCAACACCAGGATGTAAACAATTTTATCCTACCCATTTTCAAATCTTTTTTTCTTATTTTTAATTTACATCAGGATGCATCCAGTTTCATCCTCGTTATTTTCTAAGTTTAAGCCAGGATGAATCCAAATTCATTCTTTCTATTTTTTTGGTGTCCACACTATAAAAAAATGAGTATGTTGCCACACCTCTTTGCTACACATCTATGAGCGATGCGGCAATAAGTAGGCTTTAGTTTCACTGCAAGATAGGTGTGGCATCATGTATGACCTTTTTCCACATTTATGAATAGTTGAGGAAAAAGATTAGATTTTGCCTCACATAATTTAGGGATGCGGCAATAAGTAACGTTTTTACCACATACATGTGGCAATAATTATAAATAATATAATTATTAAAATTTTGACTCCCATTTTCTTAATTGGTTTTAATTTTATCAATTAAAGTAAAAGAAACGGAAAGAAGTTATCTTACCTTGATGACGTGCCTCTTAATAGCGGAAAAACCTATGTACATTGTTACTCTTCTTCCTATAACTGCATCTTCCTCCCTAAAACTTACAATAGTTTTTTGTTTTCATAGCCAGAAACCGATCACGTCTCAACCTGTTTTCTGTAAACGAATTCGTTTTTCTATCCATCCATCGAAGCCTCAAACTCCATGTCTAATGAAACCCTAGAAAACGAATTCCATTTTCTTACAAAACTTTTTGTCATTCTCAAAACCCTAGAAAATGAATTCACATCATCTTAAACAATTTTTTCACTCTCGAAACCATTTGCAGATGAACTCGGATTTCTTCTCTCAGTTTATAGCCTCTGGTATTTCTAGTTTGGTTTTTCTCGGAGGATAAATCAGGTACACGAACAGTATCATATATCCTTGTTGTTAGTGGATGTGATCAAGGTAACTGGTTTATCCATAGATGATTCATTTTGCATCTAAGAACATTTTCAATCTTGTTGCGAAATTTTGATTTTAGCGTTTAATTGTTTTATTTTTCCCCTAATTTTTTATTTTGGTGAAAATTAGGTATGGGATCTGAAATAGAGATTTGCATTTGATTTTTTCCTCAAAGCCATAACTAAGCTACTGTGAGGTTGAAGATTGGATCTAAGCTTGAACCATAACAAAGGAAATAAGGTAACTGAATCTCTTATTATTTTTGTAGGTTGATTTTCTATGTGAGCTATTGTAATGTTTTATGTTTTCACTTAGATTTTCTTTCATTCATTCTAGTGTAATAGATTTTTGAAAGCTTTAATGTTTCTTCCTGTTTTAAATTGGTGGATTTGATTGTTCAACTCTGTTTGTTATTTTAACTTTTGTATGATTGTAAATTTCATGAAATTTCTAATTTAAGAAAGTTGCTTACTCCAAATCTGAACGTTCAAAGCAAACAAGGCATCCATCAAGCAGGTAGTTGCAATATAATCTATCGTTCTGTTGATTCCTTGCAAATGCAAGTTGTTTTTTGCGTTCTGGTGCTTTGTGGAAACTGCACTCATATATCTCACAAGAATGAATGCATATTCTCACTTTTTTGTGTCCGTCTCTTGTATCCCAGCTCCCAATCACGTCACTTTCTGTTTTTTGCACGAATGTGTGTTTGTGTAACTGTCTCTTGTAAGGACAGGATATTGAATTGTTTGTTGAGTCAGGAGGTTGTGGTTTGAAGTAGGGAAAAACACAGTTCGAAAATAAAGAAATAAGCCTTGAGCATATACGCGGAATCACTTGAAGTAAGTTTAATGTATTACAAATGTACAATTAAGGCTTCATGATTTGTTTTTAAAAGTGTATACATACCGTACTTTACAAGAGTTGAAACCAGCTCAACAAGAAAAGTGAATCAGGCTTCATCAGTACTTCATCAACATTTAGAAGAATTTAGGAAACCATAATTTGTTGTAGTTAATGATGATTGGTGCATTTAGATATTCGAGATAAAGATAATGAATCAATGTAACTTTTTGTATTAGTGAATACTGGATCGGTGATGGGTTTTGATGTTTATGTTTAAAGTACTTTAAAATGTTGTAAAGTAGTGTGTTTCTATAGTAATGTACTTCATCCATATAAAGATTTTTAACTTTGCGTTTTATTTCTGCAATATACTTATCTAGAGGTATGAATAGGATTTTGTGTGTTCTGTTTTGTTTCTCACTTTTGATTTTCCTTATAGAGATATAAATGATTGTAAATGTAGCCTGCAATTACTACTATATTGTTTCATGTTTTGCAAAAATATCATTTTCTAGTTTCTTATGTTAATCAAAACATTCTTTTTGGGTAAGGTTAGTTATAGTCATTCTATTGTCATTCAAATTTTTTATGATGTTTCTTTTCTTTTCTAAAGACAAATTTAGCCAGTAACGCTTGTGCTTATTTACATACGTATAACAATTGCTTCAAAAGAAAAAAATGTATAACAGTCAACCATTTTTTATATGGTTGGTTGTGATATTCCGTGTAAAAATACTATATTAACCAGAAATTTACATAAATTGAATGCATTAGATTGATGCCATTTATAGGTGCTAAACTGTTGATTGTGACACTTCCTCAGGAGCAGCCTTACAGACCTTTGGAGCAGCTTAATAGATCTAGGGAGAAGCCTTGGGAGCAGTTGTACAGATCACAAACTGATTGTAAGTACCTCTTCTTTGATTTTGATTCAATCAATATCTTAAACATGTGAAATAGCTCTAAGCGGTCATAGTTTTCGGTACGTTTGTATGATATTTCTCTTACCGCTCAAGATTCATTCCATTTGACATGACAATTCTTTGTCATTTCTTAATGTTCATTCTCCTTGGTGTTGTTTGTTTGATTTTATTAGGAAAGCAGGGACCAGGAAGGGACGGTTCGGATGAGATATAAAATGGAATTTTGAAGTATAAAGTTTTTATGATTTAGAGTGAGGTTAATGTTAAAGTTGGAAAATGTGTAAATTAATTTTTTTTTGTTTTTTAGGGTGAAGATGGATTCACCACTATACTCTGCAACATATACTTTTTTACTTTCTAATGAAATCAGAATTCTATGTTTTAATTCAGTTTTTGTGCTTGTAACTCTTTTATGGAAACAATTTTGTTGTGTTGCGTTCCATAAATATTTGAATTCTTGCCACAGGAAAGATGTTTTCTTGCTGCACTTATATGTATTGCAAAATAATATTTAAAGAAAATATAATATAAAAATCAAAAAAAGAAAACCTTTTTTCCGCAGGTTTATTGCCTCATCAGTGGGTGTGGCAAAATATTTTTCAAATACAATAAAATAAAAAAATGAAAATAATAATTAAATATGAAAACCTTTTTGCCTCATTTTATTGCCTCACTGACCAATGTGGCAAAAACTCATGTTATAGCTGCACTGTATTAAAGGTGTGGAAATAACTTCTTGTCACACAGGTTGTTTCCACATGGTGTGGCAAAAGGTTTTTATGTGCCAAAAGGCTTTTGCCACATCAAACATGGGTTCTTGCTACACGGATGAGGTGTTGCAATACACCAATTTTCTTGTAGTGCCATTTCACCCATACTAATTTGTACTCGTCCATTAGAACCATGTTTTAAAAATATTTGGGAAATTGACCCAATTTCTCCAATAATTAGCTATTAATGCTAAAAATCGCCTTTTCGACGTGTTTGGATGGTGAGAATAACATCTCATTCAGTGCGGCCAAGTCCGGAGAGGAATTTTAGACCGCCCCATAAATGAGTCAATGATTTCCCAACTTAGTGTTTCAACAACTGAGTGACTGGCAAACCTAGGGCTATGTATAATGATGGAAAAAAGTTAAACTTGAAAGCCTAGTCAATTTATCTTGACTGAAGTCAAATGGGCTATCGCTAATAAAAGCGTGGGCTATATTTAAGAGAAGCCAGAGAAAAACAACTCATTACAAAGGACTAAGAGGGAGAACAAACTAGTAGCATCACAAAGCTTAACCTTCGAGCAGCACAACACTAACTAAGGGACGAAGTAGAAAGCAAAAAACAAAAAAAAAACGACACCCTTAAGCTTTCTGAAAGTCGACAAGACCTAGCCAATAACAACCCAAAGCACAAAAATAATATTCCTATTCTTTCATTGATGGGGTTTGCTTGCTATGACCAAAATCCAAATCTCAGACCTCTCGGTCCATATAATCCTCAAAATTCTTTTTCCTAGTATCATATTATGGTAACTCTGTATTTATTTCTTTAACTTTCACAACAAAATCGTTGATATTTTCCCCAGAACTATCGCTTTCACTTACTGCTTCTATTGTTGAACTCTTTCCTTTTGTTTGTAATTTTCTTCATTTCGATCCCTTTTAATGTAATCCCATTTCATTAACCTCCAAGTTTGCTTTCCACTTGCCATGAATCCTCAATGCATTTCACATTTGTTAGTTCAGGTTGATCAACCTTAAGCAAATTAAACTTTTTTGGTGGGGTTTGCATGCTGTTAGCTGTTGCAATCTTGTGAGGCGATATTATGCTATGGACATTATATCAAAATCTGATTTTACATCTAAATCTGATTTACTTTTCTTTTCGGGGAAAAAAACAAAGCAGGATAATAAAATGGTAATAAAGTGGAATTGCATGCATGGAAATTCTATTTAAACCATTCATCAAATAAAAAACCAGTGAAATAATTCTCTTAAATTCAAAGAGGAACAAGAAATTATAAAGTACATACAGTAACACTTGAGAGGTACGTAGACTAATTTAATAAAGGATTAAGGAAATGCCCCATGAACAACATTGCACCACTTTGGTCTTCTCTTATAATGAACATGAAAGGATGATCTTCTACGAAATCGACTTGATGAGGAGGTGTACGAGGACGCAGGCATTTGCATTACTATTCCCAAAACAACAGTAGAAGCAGCAGTTTCAGTTCCTTTTTCATCAACTTCAACAAAATACTTGTGAAAAACTTTAGAAACGTAAATTTTACTAGGTCCATTATTATGTATATTCTCCATGAACTTTGAAACTTGAAGGTTATTATGAATGTTTACCATCTCATTCAGCTCTGACTTCCATTCATCAAAAGGCAAAACTAGTCCTACTTTCTGTAGAACTCTTTCTGCTTCGAAATCAAAACAAATTTGAACTTGAGAATATTGCAGTCTCTTGTTGGTAGACTACAAGTTCGGAGATATTGATCCATAAAGGCGGGATTAGAGCTCACTTTTTCTATAAGTTTACCGATCCCATCGGGTTTTTCGGGTAAAATTATGTACTTAGAAAAATATGGACGGCTTGCAATCCGTTTGGTATGGAAGTCGCAGTATTTTAAAGATATCATAACAACTAATATATTGATTTCCCCGTGCTGACATGAACGAAACATGTAAGGAGATAGAACTTTGACATCTGGGTTAGTAATGGCTCAAATTGATTACATTTTTTCCAAGATCCTTTGAAATAGAGTGTATTCGCCAATATAAATATCTACGCTCATTGACCGCTCCTTCGGGAAGAAGATTTTTAAATAATCCATTGGTTTTCCTTTTCGGCCCATGTGTTCACCTTCTTCAGCACTTCTTTGCTCTAACGGTACATTAAATTGTTACAACGGCCAAACAATCTAACATGAGGGGAAAAAATAACAAAAAAAAAAGAACAAGAAATATAAGGATTTGCATACCTTATTATTGAAATCCACAGTTTCAGCTTCTGCTTTGTAAACTGCACGAGCAAATTGTTGGAATGAAGGTTTATAGGACAAGATTTCTCAACCCAATCACTGCCAACGAAAGACAGTTTAGGTCCGGTTTGTTTGCTTATTACGCAACATGTCAATGAGTTCAGCATGGATACAATTTAGATTGTCGGGGTGCTCGCAGTCGAGGAAGTCTTAATAACTGATCTAAGGTTTCACCAGTTGCTGCAGAAGCTAGTAAACCTAGAGCATTGTCGATCGAAAACGGAGAAAATACGAAATTCTTGTTCTTCGACTCGTTTAACCACAAGTCTTTGACGATTTTGAGGGAAGGATTGACGCTCTTTGAAAGAGTATTCTGATATATGCCTATGATTAAAAAAAACAAATTCTGACGCTGACAGGAAGAAAACAAGAGTAAGTAACCGGAAATTACCAGAAATTGCAAAATTGAACGTACTTGTAGAGAGAAACCTAATGCTTATTTATAACAAGCACATGGAACTAATAAAACATGATTTATAAGCGTTGATACCAATCCTACTAAGGGAGGATATCGTTCCATATAAGATAGAATGATCCGAAGCATTCCCCGTTGGATCCACCTAATAGTATCCCTTAGTAAGACTGGTATCAGCCCTTATAAATCATGTAATAAAAGGAGGAGGAAGAATAGGAAACAATTTGGACAGACCGGGCTTGGTACTGGTCCAAAGTTGTGCTCTGTCTGCTTTGAGATAGGCCGGCCCGTCGAACCAATTAAAATTGCGGGGTATTTTAGTCATGTCGTCGGGATCGAAGTTAGGGGCTTATCAATAATTTTGCACAGAGATAGAAAACATTGCCAGCACTTTTCGTCTTTTCCCATCTCTTCTTCTTCTTCAACTGTGAGTGGAAATTTTAGGGTTTTTGAAATTGATTTGATAGAGAAATTGATACGAAATTTCCATCAATTGGATCTTTTTACTTGATTAAATGTATCAATTGAAGAAATTTGAGTTCTTTGAAGAAAAAAACCCAGGAAAATGCTCAGTTCCTGAAGAAGTTAAGGGAAAGATAAATTGTTGTTCAAGTGGTAGAGGGAAGATCGTTGTTGGATGTGATGATGGTATGGTCAATTTACTTGATCGTGGATTCAAATTTAATCATGGATTTCAAGCTCATGCTACTTCTGTTCTTTTCCTTCAACAACTCAAGGTACACGGAGATTTAATTTTTTTTCTTCCATTAGGATTTTCTTAAGTTTACCTGTTTAATTTGATGAACATTTAGTTGTTTTCACTGTTGTTTAATTTAATTTGATTGTGGAAAAAAAGAATTGACCTAATAATTGCAGATTTGATCCCAATTTGATAGTTGGTCTTCTTTAGTATTTTACGGTCCAATGCATATCAACATTCGAAAATTGTGCCTCCATGGATAATTTTATCTCAAAACAATGTTTGTTGTCGATGGCTTCTGAGCCTAACAAGTAGACTTGTACTGATCACGATACTCCTCCCCGCTGTAACAAGTAGACTTGTATGTTGTCGATGGCTTCTGAGCCTAACAAGTAGATTCTTCACCCATTAGCTAGAGATACAGGTGTCATTGAAACAATGTGTGTTGCCAATTTCTTACTCTAACCAGCATGGATGATAGCTTAAATCTCAAATTCTTAGTGGTAGTGGTGTTTAACACCGGTCACTCGTGATTTTATCTTTTGTTTTTCGGCAATTAATGTTGGAGGATTTGAACATAAATGTAGAGGCGGTCATTTTTAAGATGGTTCTTCCTTCTGTTTATGTTTCTTCTTAGTCGGCTCTGTCAAGTGAGGACGTTTATAACGTTTTAGACAACTGTTATAAAGGACGCGTCATTGCAACTGGCATGCTATGGTGTCAAAGCTATATTTGCAGACTGTGTTGTCTTTGGAGGAAATTCGGTGTACTGTTATTAGATGTCGCTGATCCACCGTATCAGTAAACTTGATATGGATTGAACCAATCTGGTTACTGTCATCGCTTATCAGTTTTCATTCAGCATCACTAATTTGTCACGAGTCTCTCAAAATTGGTTTGGAAATGTTGTTCTCTAAGTCGTAGTTAATGGGAATCCCGTTGTTAGTTTACTTTCATAACATTTGAATACTTTGTGTCACTTTTCGCGTAACACATAAACTATGCGAGACTGCTACTATTAACCAATATCCTACTGTGATCATCTCCTTAACAATTGTTCTTGTCTCTTGCCAAATCAGCAACGGAATTTCCTGATTACTATTGGAGAAGATGAACAAACGTCCCCACAACTATCACATATCTGCTTGAAAGTGTTTGACCTTGATAAAACACAGCCAGAGGGTTCAAGCACCACCGCTCCTGATTGCGTCCAAATGCGGATATTTACCAATCAATTTCCTGAAGCAAAGGTACTGCAACTGTGTACAATATTTGCAACTTTATTTCCTTCTCTTGTCTTTCCTTTGCTTATAACATCCTTGTACTTGGTGCACTTTCGCATGTCAATAGATTATTTTGCTTACTCTATCCCTAATATTGTTAACATCTTGATGTACTGCAGATTACATCATTTTTAGTTCTCGAGGAAGCCCCACCAATATTACTCATCTCTATAGGTTTGGACAATGGTTGCATTTACTGCATTAAGGGGGATATTGCACGTGAGCGTATCTCTCGTTTCCAGCTTCAGGTAGAGACTGTTACAGACAAGTCCGATGCTTCTATTACAGGGTTAGGGTTCCGAGTTGATGGCCAAGCTCTTCAACTATTTGCTGTGACTCCAACTTCCGTAAGCCTGTTCAATTTGCAAGATAAACCTCCGAGACGACATACCCTTGATCAGATTGGATGTAATACTAATTGTGTTGCTATGAGTGATCGTTTGGTATGTAATTCCTGTTGCATTCCATAGCACTTTTGTTTTAAACTAAATTTTTGGAGAAATTGCGTATTTTATTTCTCCATGTTTTTTAAGTTCTACTGTGTTTCTTTTTTAAACTGATCAGGAGCTGATAGTTGGGCGTCCAGAGGCTGTGTACTTCTATGAAGCTGATGGACGTGGTCCTTGTTCGGCCTTTGAGGGAGAGAAGAAATTTGTTGGGTGGTTTCGTGGGTATTTATTGTGTGTTATTGCAGATCAGAGAAACGGGAAGAATACATTCAACATTTATGATCTGAAGAACAGATTGATTGCCCACAGTACTGTGATCAGTGAGGTTTCACACTTAATTTGTGAATGGGGTAACGTTATTCTCATAATGAGTGATAGAACAGTTATTTCTGTTGGAGAAAAGGACATGGAAAGCAAATTGGATATGCTTTTCAAAAAGAATCTGTATACTGTTGCTATTAATCTTGTTCGAAGTCAGCAAGCTGATGCAGCAGCAACCGCAGAAGTACTAAGGAAATACGGGGATCATTTATACGGAAAACAGGATTATGATGGAGCTATGTCTCAGTATATATACACCATAGGGTACCTTGAACCTTCTTATGTCATACAAAAGTTTTTAGATGCTCAACGCATCTATAACCTTACGAATTACTTGGAGAAACTTCATGAGCAAGGTTTGGGCTCTAAAGACCACACGACTCTTCTTCTCAATTGTTATACTAAGTTGAAGGATGTTGAAAAGCTAAATGTATTCATAAAAGGCGAGGATGGCATTGGAGAGCATAAATTTGATGTGGAAACTGCAATAAGAGTCTGTCGTGCAGCAGGATACCATGAGCATGCAATGTATGTTGCTAAGAAGGCTGGGAAACACGAGTGGTACTTAAAAATCTTGCTTGAAGACCTCGATGAATATCAAGAAGCATTGCAGTATATTTCAAGCCTTGAACCAAGTCAAGCTGGGATCACCATGAAAGAGTATGGTAAGGTTCTCGTAGAGCACAAGCCGGTTGAAACAGTTGAGATACTTATGAAACTTTGTACTGAAGAAGAAGAATCTACTGGTGGAGGCACCTTAGATGGCACATTCTTATCCATGTTGCCTTCTCCAGTTGATTTTCTCAACATGTTCGTTCATCACCCCAAGTCCCTTATGGATTTTCTTGAGAGATACATCAGCAAGGTGAGGGAATCACCTGCACAAGTTGAAATTCATAATACACTTTTGGAATTATATCTTTCTAGTGACTTGAACTTCCCGTCCATGGCACAAGAAATCATTGGGGAAGGACTCAATCTTGGTAGAAGCTCAACTGTAGGAGGGAGTCTTGCCAAGTCAGAGTCAAAGGAGAAACTTGCTGCAGACAACAAAGATAAAGATAAAGAAAAGGATCGTTTGGAACGACTAAAAAAGGGACTTTCCCTGCTTAAAAATGGCTGGCCTTCCGATTTAGAGCATCCGTTGTACGATGTTGACCTGGCAATTATTCTTTGTGAGATGAATGCATTCAAGGAAGGCTTGTTATTTCTGTATGAGAAGATGAAGCTCTATAAAGAAGTTATTACTTGCTATATGCAGGCCCATGATCACGAGGGGTTGATAGCATGTTGTAAGAAGCTGGGAGATTCAAACTGTGGAGGAGACCCTTCTCTTTGGGGAGATTTGCTAAAGTACTTTGGCGAGCTTGGGGAAGATTGCTCCAAAGAAGTAAAGGAAGTTCTGACTTATATTGAGAGGGATGATATTTTACCTCCAATTATTGTTCTTCAGACACTTGCTAAGAATCCATGCCTCACTCTTTCAGTGGTAAAGGATTATATTTCTCGAAAACTTGAAAAGGAATCAAAATTGATTGAAGAGGATCATCGAGCTGTTGAGAAATACCAGGTCAGTCTATGAAATTATGTGCAAATTTCCTATTTTTATTCATATTATGCAAGTGGATACTAAGAAAATGATAAGTTTAACCCAATACATAGGCTTACGTAGTAGCGAATTACTCTTCAAGTATTCTGGATTTAGAATTATATTCCCAAGGGAAAACTAGAGTTTGTTTAATAAAACATTAAGAATTTGGGTTTCCATTCATTGGAATTACTGCTATAGAAAGAGCAGTAGAAATTATAACTATGTTAATCCACTGATTCTAGCACCTCTTTCTTACCGACTATTTCTAGTATTTTTAGCCTAAATTTTAGGTCATCTTAGTACGCCTACTTATTGGGCTTCTTTAGCATTCGTATGGATCGTTGGTCGAGTGAGTAAATTCCCTCACTTCTACAAAATGGTATCGCTGACTAAAGGAGGACTTGTTCGCTCAACTGGAGAGGAGGCCTAACTTATTCTAGGGGTATTAGTGATAATGATACATATGCACGTAAAGTCCTTCATTATTGGAATAAAATTTATGCTCCTGTTTAGCAAATTTGAATTCTATTATATCTCTTGTTGTACAACTGGCTGTCTATCTTATTCGGATCTAGGTTGCTTACACACAGTGGCTGCTATTTAAGCAAGTCCCTCTTAATTATGGACTGGCCTTCAGAAATGCATAGTTGAACATCCATTTGGGTATAAATATCAGAGCTGACCAAGTCACCAAAACATGGGATTATAGAAGTTTTCTCTCTGATTACGGAAGTTAGTAGATTTGGACTATTTCCAGACTAATAAAATATAGATTCTCTCCTTCCTAAGAAGAGTAATTTCATTTGTTTACCCAGTAAGTTAAAAGTACATTGTAATGCATTGCAGCCTTTCGCAGTTAAGATGTTATAGATATCTGTGATACACGTAGAAGACCACAACTCACAGACTGAAACCTGTT
This sequence comes from Papaver somniferum, assembly GCF_003573695.1. Taxonomy (NCBI): domain Eukaryota; kingdom Viridiplantae; phylum Streptophyta; class Magnoliopsida; order Ranunculales; family Papaveraceae; genus Papaver; species Papaver somniferum. The sequence goes on from NC_039358.1 coordinate 229,357,750, forward strand.
TTCTTTTTTTTTTCTTCTCTTGCATACGTGAAAGTGGTACTAAAACCAAATATTGATACCCCATTGTGCAGGAAACCACCTTAAACATGAGGAAAGAAATTCATGATCTTCGGACCAATGCAAGAATTTTCCAGCTTAGTAAGTGTACTTTATGCACTTTCACTCTTGATCTCCCTGCCGTCCATTTTATGTGCATGCACTCATTTCACCAGCGGTGCCTTGGCGACAATGAGAAAGAATGTCCTGAGTGTGCTCCCGAGTACAGATCTGTCATGGATTTGAAGAAAAGTTTAGAGCACAATTCCAAAGACCATGACCGCTTCTTCCAGCAAGTAAAGAATTCGAAAGACGGCTTTTCTGTGATTGCAGAGTATTTTGGGAAGGGTATCGTTAGCAAAACAAGCCTAACAGAAGCTCAGAAGACAGCAAATTTTCCCTCCAGAAACGGTTTCTAAAAAGTGTTTTTGAAAAATTAGCTCCATATGTCAATCACTGCAAAATAGTGTTGTCTTCGTTGAATCTTGTACAGAAGCTGCATAGATTAAGTGCCATGTTGAGAAGGTTAGACTTAACCCAGAAAGATAAAGAGACTCGGAAACAAACAAAAGTTTTGCTTGCTGAGAAGATCCTCTCTAGAAAGAGGCAGGCTCCTACAATACAGTGTTAGTGAAATCCATCATCTTGGCCTCACAGTTCATATCTTCTTTTGTATGTGATATGTAATGATCTGCTTTTACATCTTAGATTCAAACTTTTTTACCTGACATGATTTTTTTTTTTTTTTTTTTTGATGATGTGAGGTTTGTAATGATTTGTATCAATGAGTTTGGTTGTTCTCTTATTCTCTTTTAATCTACAAATGAAATTGGTTGTGAAACACATGCTAGGGTCTGACTTGAGTACTGTTGATTTTGCACCCCCATTTGAAAGCTCTTATTCGGCCATATACTAAGGTTTTGCATGCTATCAAGTTGGAAGGAGTAGAATCGACTTTGAATAGATGTTCACTACAAAAATCTAGCATCTCAAACACCAGTTTATAACAAATAACCAAACAAAATCATTAAAAAAACAAAACTGTTTTTGCTGTAGAGTAATTCATTTCAGTCTCCACCACCGCAACCACCACCACCATCACCACCCCAACCCCCACCGCCATCACCATAACTACCTGCTGCAGTATCTGCTTTGTCTTTCTTTTTTTGATGCAAAGCAATTGCAGTATCTAGATAAGTAGCTCTAGCAGGATTAGCAACAGTTTGGCCGGCTGTGCCATCAGATTTTGTAGCTTTCTCAGCAGTGCTTAAGAATGCTCTATATATAATAGCTAATAACAATATCCCCACAAATGAGCAAGAAAGAACGATCACAATGATCACCCCTGTGTCCATATATATGGATACAAGTTATCTCTTACTTTCTCCTGAGGATCTTCTTGAAGTTGCAATTAAAGATGGTCTGACCGGCCGGGGATGGATCGAGGCTTTAACCAGAAGCTTAGCAATGTATTGATTATGAATGAGCTATTTAGGAACGTAAATGGATACGAAAAGATGAGATGAGACTCATGGCACATATATATCCTTAAATGAAGCGAATGAAGCATATTCTGATCTCTTTCGAATCAAACCAAACAAGCAGATACAAGAACAAACTAACGAATTTGAAGACATAATCAAAACATGACCAAGTAGATCGAGATGAGGTCACTGAAGAAAGGGACCTGCTATAGAAATAAGAAACAACCTGACTATATTGATGTCAATGACAATAAAAAAGTAGGAAACGTTGGCAAGATTTATAGAACAATGTTGTAACGAGTGTTTTTATTTTATGCCATTGTCTGGTTGTATTTAGATTGATTAGCACTCGTGGTTATTGACAGAACCTTGATTTTGGGCATACCAAAATCTTTCTGGGCATACAAAACAATAGTTCCATCTTGGGTGACCTTATAAGGGGTATCCTATGGGTAGTTCAATTACCTATATACCCTTAATACAAAAATCTAAAATCAGTTTTCTAAAAAATCAAAATCAGTTTCCCTTACCATCTCTTCTTCCTCCTCCTCTAGCCGAACTCTTCCCCCTCCTGCGAAAAAAAAATTCATCATCGTGATTAATTGTCGATTCGTAAAAATTTGATCGTCGATTAAATTCAAGCACATAATGACTCGTACAAAGAAAAGCAGGGACTAGGCAAACCAAATCGTCTTCTAATCCATCAATTGAAGAAGAAGAACCAATTGAAGATGAAGGTGTAGAAACTGAAAATCAACCACCAATTGAATCAGAAATTGAACCAACTGCATCTCCAATTCCGGAAATGAGGATAAGAAAACAAGTTTTACAAACCCAATCTCCTATTTGCTGTTTTTCATCGATTAAACCCCTCAGTTGAACATCCTTATACACTAAAGACCCTACATATAAATTAATTCCATAAAATCTACATTTCCTTATCTTGCTAATTGACCCCATGATAAAAAAAAAAATCAAACAATTCATTTAGTTAACTGTTTTACCGATATCAACTGCGCAGTGAGTAGATGAGGATTTTTCTTTCTTTTGGATAGAACGGGGTTTAACACTCGCATGCCCTAATTGATTTAATTATTTCTAGCACTCATTACCAGTAACATTACTTGCATCTCCCATCATACTCATCACTAGAATCTTTCTTCGGTCGGTTGTATGAACTATTTTTGACGATTTTGTTACGGGATTTTAATATATGGTAATCCTTCTTTAGCTTTTGTTGGTGCCGGTTAACTCCTTCATCTTGTTTAGACATGTACCTTATTAAATTCTTAATAATCCTTGAATTTTTGTCAGATTTTAACATTCAAATGCATAAACGAACTGTTTTATCAATGGTCATTTTTTAGCCTGTCATTCGTGTTTAGTTTCATGTATATTAGTGTCTTGTCCGTGCTTTGCACGAGGCTAAATTAATTGTAGTGTAATTGGCGCTGAAAAACGAAGATATGGGTATCTCCTATTGTCTCGAAACGTAGTATTAGCAGATCCGATAGTTGTAGCTGCGAAAACATATAAATTGCAAATATTTGATACTCCAAAATTACACTTTATAAACTTTAACCTTTTTTATAAATTGGTCGTCCAAGATTAGATTTATATCTACTTCGTAAAAGTAAAAAAGTCAACTACAATAGAAACTCTTTTAATTAATACTCGATTATTTAAAAAACTCTCTTAAATAATATTTTTGACGGGTTCCGAATCGGGGACAACGTGCCAAATTAATAATTCGCTATAATTATACGATAATACATTTTTGATGACCTATGTAGACCCCATATAAAATATAAATTAATAATGCATATATATATATATATATATATATATATATATATATATATATATTCAATACATTAGTGATTTACGCGGACTTTTTGAAAAATGATTTAATCAATATTGCATTGAATTTCATCTCTAATTTTTCTTATCATTGTTTTGGTGTTGTTTTCTCATAACTCAGCAAGAAATTATTCAATGTTATTGTCGCTTTAGTAACCACGTTTCGTGAAGGAGGCTCTATTTTAGAACTTTCATCATCTTCTTCTACATCTCCCTCAAAGGACGCTCTTGATTATTTCTTCATCAGTCAACAACTGTGTAACCTCATTTTCTTTCGGATAATTTAGGACTTCTTCGACATTCATTGAATTGCGATAGCTCAATTTCTCGATCAGATTTCGCAAGTCTTGAGTGATTTCACTGTCTGTATGTTCATCCAAATTTTCTAAACTTGTGTTATCTGTTGATCGAAGTTTACAATGACGAAAGCATCAATTTTGTCTAACTTGTAATATGAAATTTATCTATAAGTTAATAAAATATTAATTTATCGGTTAATTAATATATCGTTTAATTAATAAATTTTGATGGTCCCGACAACATTAATTTATAGAGTTTCTAATGTACTCTGGAGTAATAAAATCATCCTATTAAACCAAACAGATCGCACCAGCTTATTTATATTTTATCACAATGCTATCATATTAAGGAGTTTCTCAATTTAAGAATGAAAATTGGAGGCAAGTTGAGCAAATGAAGAATTCAACGTAAAAACAACAACAAACAAAAAAAACAATGAAAATCGGATGCAAGCTGAGGGGGTAAATCATTTGTCTTTTCTTCTTTTTTTTCTATTTGAAAAATATCACAAACTTATGTCATATGAAGTTAACCGTTACTGAATTCCCCGTACACTAAATCTCGGAGGACAAACTACCCAGCCGATATCGATAATTTGCCATAGATAGTTTTCTATCCTAACAGATGTTCGATTTATATTTACAATCTCTTTCATAGAAGACTGTATTTGAAGATAGTGGTAAGTTCAGATCCTTGAACCATTGTGCAGCTTCAAATAACGCTAATTCCTCAGCCTGCTTTGCGCTTGTAGGCTGTAGCAGTATTAGTTTCTGCTTTCCCTGCCATAAACCCATCCGCAGAGTCAGTAAGTATCAAACCATTTTAGTGTCAGTTTTAAAAGCTGCATCAAAGTGTAATTTTACCCAATTGGATGGAGGTGCATGAGTCCAATACAGATTATTACGATGAGACCTAATAGATTTATTATGAGAATGTTGATGATATGAGATGAGGTCCATCTTATAAGAGGAACATAATGTGAATTTTTAGCTCTCAGATCAGGACTTTTATGTTGGAACACTATAAAACATTTGTGTTTCTAGCGATGCCAAGTTGATCACATAAGGGTTTTGAAATGAAATATACTGACCGTACGCGTGATTATCCCGATTCTTTATCGGTTGATGAACTGAGTTGGATGAATCGATATAAAATACCGATTCAGGTAAAAGAACAAATCAAACTGCTCTCTCCATACTGCAATAAAGTAAAAGATGTCTAATAGACTCAATCTGCGGATGACACCAGGGGCATAGGATGAAAAATATTAAATAAATACACTTTGGATCATCCCAGAATGAATTTTATCTAGCTAACCAAGACTTCTTACCCATGGTGCATAGTTCCGGGTCATATATAATTCTGTTGTTGGTGAACAAAAGGGTGATGATTATTATTTAACCAACAATACAAAAATTATATAAGCGCCTAAAGAGCCTTGTACTCGTTTTACACTCTAAAGCTTGTCATTCGAGAGAAAAGAAACTTACTCGTCAGATTAAAAGATGTAAAGAAACTTACTCGTCAAAAGATGTAAAGAAGCTTACTCATCAGATTAAACACGCTTAGGCATGACGTTCATGACCCACGATTTGGGAGAGTGAATCCATACATCCCAATCTTGTATTCATATTAAATATGTTGTGGTACCCCCTGAATCAGGGAGCTTAATGATGTTCTTATAGGGGTGGCTTTGAAAGATCTATATGATCACGCAGCCACCCTCCAATCTGCGTGAGATACATCAGTTATACAGAGAAAGAGGCAATCAAGCTCTCCACAAATTCATCTCAGACATTCACCCTCAAACTTAAATTTCCCAAGTAGAAACTGGTATGAAAACACCCGAGTAGGTACCTTCGGGCCACTTACACCCTTTACCTGACATATTTCATTGGGATGCAAGCTCTTGTTTTCCCTTAATATCTTATTAAGAACAGCCTATAAGATAAGGTTAAGATGGGAACATGGAGCTGACATCCTTTTTGAGAATAGGATTTAATGGAAACTCAACCATTGGTGAATCATAAACATTAACTCGCATCGACAATCAAAGCATATTATACAAAATATTTCAAAAATAAATAAATACATAATACATGATCAAATACACCAAAGGAAAAAGAGAAAAACAATACATACGGGATGATTTACGTATCAAAGCAAAGGAGGAAACATAGGTCATCTGGATCAACCACTTATGAATACTTATGAACGGTAAAATATAGCAAAGTAAAGGGGGGAAAACTCATATGCCAGTAATCAAGTATAACAAAGTAAAGGGGGAAAAACTCATATGAATCTACTATTTACAAAAACAATACACGCCAGAAGTTGGTTCTTTTGTAGCATCATAAGGAAACACAAACAATTTTAAGGTATAAGTGTTGACTCTGTCATTCATAAACTAGAGAACATAACCAAACATAATTCGACAATAACTTAAGACATAAGTTTTGACTCCATGATTATCCATAGTTAAAGACATAAGTTTGGAAAGCAAAGAAACCATTCATTCATCAACATCCCCACCATGACCACCTCGTCCTCGTTTAGCAGGTCTTTCTTCGCCGCCATCATGTTAGGCACTACTCGATGCACCTTGAGAGTACATGTTCGGATTGTATTTTATCCTCTTTTTCCTTGTGTCCTCCACCACCGCTTTTCCAAACTTTGCACCCGCATCTACATATTCGAAACTGGTCAATTGATCAGTCAATTTTTCATTGGCCTCAACATCTATCCCTTCCCTAATACATAGCATTTCTTGAGTTATCAAATGCCTGATTCGTCTTTGCTGTTTCTATTTTAAACAACAAATATTCAACATATCATACTAAAACCATTAACAAAACTATAATTGAGAAACAATACGCACCAGGTATTCGAAAGTTTATCTTTGTCCTATATCTGGGGCCTCTCATCTACTCGTATCACTCGAGTATGCAAAATGTTGAGGAATTGCCTCACTATTTGATTTCGATTGACCATCCATTTCATGTTTGTTGTACCTTCTCACGTCCCCGTATTCAGATGATGGTAAAGGTTTGTGAACAATCTCAATCTCATTATCCAATGACTCTCTTTCTTTCTCATTGATTGTAAACTTCTTGTGCTCCACATATGGATTTTTTGTACGTATCTGCATTTTCATGCGAATCTCGTCGGGTTGTACATTACATATCCTCTTGGGTGACCAAGGAATGTATCTTCACTACGGCCATTGGATATCCTCTGCTTTGCTTTACCTACTAGCATCTGTGACTTGGTCGTCTCCTCATCCCATTGGAACACATCCTTGGTGAAGGCATAAATCTTGTTCCACTCAAGGTCTTGCGCGTATTCGTTGTTTTTCACGGATTTACCTTCTATGCTTAGACGGGTAATCAACTTCGCATCATTTGGAGTTATCGTCATTTCGGAAAACGGAAGATGGAAAGTATATGTTTCCCCATAAAATCTCTCGGCGAAGGCAGAAACAAGAGGATTGTCGTAACCAAAAACCAAATTGTCGACCGCATCCAACAACCCCATAGATTTACTAGATCGATTACTTCCTCAACTTCTCCTATGTTTGATTCTATTGCTTCCAGTGGCCAAACTCACTGACGTTCCTGGCTTCATACGACGAGCTACATCCTTGTGATCCTATAAAACAAAACAAATTTGATAGACAATAATCAAAACACTAAACGGAAAACACATCCAGGACAATCGGTCTTTGTGGGCATGAACATAAACTGTTTCTATATGCAATCGGTTCACAAATACACTAACGTAAACCAATTCTGGTAAACCCATAAAATTTTGATTTTAAAATTTCTAATTTTTGAGCGATTACATGTTATTCAAACCTAATTTAGAGGATTGGGTTGATAGAAAAGTATCTGATTCGAGCAATTTTCTCCTCTTGCCATGAAATCAAAGATGGTTCTTCCTCCTCAACCGTTGTGTTCTTCAATTTGTTTCTGGTTACTCTTAATGGGACAATTCATGTTAGTGGCATGTTTGATTCTTGTTTGTTTCCTCATTTTATAAAAGAAAAAAAAACGATCAATCGTTTTTAGGATCATCGATGATCGAACAATGTTTTCGTTTGAAAACGAATAAAAAAGAGGGAGAGGAAAAGAAGAAGAATCAGTTGAAGTGGAGATGAAAATCGATTAGATTTTTATTTTTATTATTAGGATTTAATGGGGGTAGATTGGTAGTATTTATTTTTAGCAGAGGATAAATTGGTAGTTTCAGTATATTTAGACACCCCATATCCTTTTTTATTGGGTGGATGTGGAAATCTATAGTGACCAAATAATATGCGTACGCCCCAAATTAGGCAGGGAAAAAAAGGGCTAACAAATATGAGAACTAAACTTGGGAACATACAAGATTAATGTAAGCTTATGTTTTTTTTTCTTGTTTTTGGATCCTAAAGTATTTGGTATGTGATGATGAACTCAGATCATTGGTACCATCACTAGATTAGTAGTACTTTTCATTTGGACTCATGGCAAACTATACATGCTCGGATGCTCCACATAAATTAGTCATTACAAAAGAAAATTTTATAATTTATGATCTTTCTATAAATGTCTCAACCTGTTCAGTAACACATACAGTGTACATTCTTTTGGTAGGAAATTGAATACAAAGATTTTTCCAATTTTTACATATTGCAATAACTCCATATAACCCAAAACAAAAACAGTAAAAAAAAAAGAAAAAAAAAGTTGTGGAATCAAAGAAATTAGAGAAAAGAAAATGGTTGAGGAAGATGGATCTATGTCTGGTCATGTTTTGGTTGTTCCATTTCCTGTTTCAGGCCACACAAACCCAATGATCCAAATCTCAAAACGTTTAGCTTCAAAAAACCTCAAAGTTACGCTATTCACCACCTTATTCATCACAGAATCCACAAAATTCGAAGCAAAACCTCTCGTAATTGAATCATGTTACGATATGGAGAGATCAAATCCATCTATTTCCTCCGTAGGTGGTAAAGGAGAGTCGAGTAGTGAAGTGCATCCTGCGGATATTTTCGAAGTTATTGGCTTAAAACACCTTCCAGATATAATTGAGAAATATAGCAAATCTGAGTATCCGGTCAAGTGCTTGTTATTTGATTCTATCTGTTCATGGGTTCTAGATATATCAAAAAGGTTCGGTTTAATTTCTGCTGCATTTTATACTCAGTCTTGTTCTGTTAATGCAATTTACTACAACATACAAAAGGGGGTGATTTCAATTCCTATAGAAGGACCAACGGTGTCGGCGCCTTGTTTGCCATTACTTGCAACTCATGAAATACCATCTCATGTTTACGATGTTGATTCAAGACCCACATCATTAAGTCTTTGTTTGAAGCAGTTCTCGAATGTCGACGAAATAGAGTGGCACTTCTTTAACACATTCGACAAGTTGGAGAATGAGGTACAAACATTTACAACGTTTTCTGTGGGGAAATGACTCATATCCCACAAATCAATTATATCTCATCTTTTGCATGCAGGTGATGAATTGGATGGCATTGCAATCGACAACGAAAGTGATGGCTATTGGACCAACTATACCATCTACGTACCTAGACAATCGTGTGGAGCGTGACAAAGATTACGATCTTCATCTCTATACTCCCGATACGAATGCCTGCAGCAATTGGTTAGCCACAAAAGAAGCCTCGTCGGTTGTTTACGTGTCATTTGGAAGTATGGCTTTGATTAGTGAAGATCAAATGGAGGAAATAGCATGGGGACTTCGAAACTGTAACTACCATTTTCTTTGGGTAGTTAGATCTTCGGAGGAAAACAAACTTCCAAGCAAATTCATCGAGGAGACAACGGGAAAAGGATTAGTGGTTAGTTGGTGCCAACAGATGGTGGTTCTTGCACATGAAGCAGTAGGATGTTTTGTGACACATTGTGGATGGAACTCTACACTTGAAGGAATGTGTCTAGGTGTTCCAATGGTCGCAATGCAACAAAAAGCAGATCAAATGACGAATGCAAAGTTCATCGAGGATGTTTGGACGGTGGGAAAGAGAGTAAAACTGGATGGGAAAGGATTGGCTAAGAGAGACAAATTGGAGGAATGTATAAAGGATGTTATGGAGGGAGATGAGAGAGAAGTGATGAAGAAGAATGCTGTTATGTGGAAGAGGTTGGCTCAAGAAGCAGTTGATATAGGTGGAAGCTCTGATAAGAACATTTCGGAATTTGTAGCCGAACTCAAGAGCAGGGACAAATAAGGACAAGTGTGTCAAGTTACCTTACTTGCCAACAATTAATTTTAAAGTTTTTCCAATTCAGGACTTGTGATTTTACATTTTTACTCATTTTCCCGTCTTAAATTTTTGTTGTTGTATTTATGTCTCATTTGCCCCTACGAAGCAGTTGATATATATTAATATATAGGTGGGGGTTCTGATTGCTCGAAATAAAAAATGGTTCCTGAAATGTTCCTTTCTTTGAAAGGAGACAGAAGCATTATCTCTAGGGTGAAATCAGATATATAGTCAAGCTGCTCCACAACCACTACTTACGGCTACTTTTCTTGCAGAAGCATCATCCTTATATATCTGAATACATTGAACGTGGTGTTTCTGACTCAAATGGTACAATGCACATGTATTATTATCCTCGTTTGACTCAAATGGTACAATGCACATGTATTACTATCCTCGTTTAATTGGGGGCCCAAAAAAAGATTAGGGGCGTCACCCATTTTATTTGCACCCCAAATTTTTCAGGGGTATATTAAAATTTTGTGAAAGTATTATTTTACATTTCACTAAAAATAAATCTAAAAACTTATTAACCTTTAATCTTAATCCCCAATTTAATTTTAGTTCTTAAAAAAAATCTCTACTTCCCCTCACACCCTCTATACTCTTCTCTTCTTCTCCATTAACGACTCCAAGAAAAAAAAAAAAAATCTTCACCCGAAAATTTTCAGTTACAGTAAAAGGGTCGTCAATTTCGACAAGCCTAAACCCTAGATTAGAGTCGTTAACATAATATAGAAACCTATGACGATCCTCTATGAACGACCCTTTTTAAACGTCAACGACCCCATGTGAAAAACAAACAGCCTCTTTGTCCCAAAAAATTTCAGAGTCGTCTTGGTATAAACACGCAAAATAACGACTCTTTCTGACCCAAGCTAAGAGTCGTCAGGGTATATCATATTACCCTGACGATTTTTCATAACCTGGAAAAGTTGAAGGTTTGAGTCGTCATTTTTGGTGTCAATACATTGACGACTTTATAGAGTCGTTGGGGTATACATCCCTCGACATTGACGATTCTTTCTCTGTGTTGTGACATATATCCAATCCATGGGAGAATTTAAGATAATCTTACCACCAAGACGATCATCTTTGTTGCTTGAACCTTCCCCAACATCATTTCCCCTACTTGAATTACTCATTTCTAAAAACCCTAATTTTTCCTCTAAAACCTCCTCTTCTTCTTCTCAACTCCCAAAAAAAAAGGGCTTTTTTGATAAAGTACCCCTGCTTTTCACATTACACTAAAAAAGTGCCCCCGTTTTTAAAAAATTGTTAAAATGCCCTTCCCTTGATCGTTTTATTCAAAAAACGGTAAACAGCAGTTAACGGACGTTAACGCTTATGTGGCAGCTTCAAAAAGTCTGAAAAGCCTTTCCTATGACTGAGTAGAGCTGAATCCACTTGAATCACCGATTTGAACCAAGGCCATGTAGTGCATAACTTCCTAGCTGAGCACATTCCTTGTACACACATTCAATCATCACCACCAAACGGCAACCAACACAAATTGCACAGTCCTGCCAGTAACGATAAAAAGACTGTTGCGTCAAAGATCTGCTTAAATCTATTGATCCAATTCAGCTTCATTGTTGTAGCATTAAGCTTACCAAGCGATGGCTTAAGCAAAAAAAGATAAACCAACATTACTCTGAATTAACAAAGCATGACACTGCAATCACATAGATATACGAGTTCCGTGATCCTAACATACATATAAGATCATTATGTAGCTTCAATCATCCCTCGTTTCAGTTCCCTACAACCACCAACAAATCAATTACAAGACCAGCAGCTCAACCTCCATTTGCAGCAACAAAACATTCATGGCCACAACTAACAGCTAATTCAACCTAGACCCACTCTTTAATTCATAACCAGCTTCTGAATCTTTCAAACATCATCTCCATCTCAACTCCGGCTAGAGTTCAATACCACCACTGCTTTACCACCAACACCACTGCAGATCTAATCCCTTCTCATGACGAAATGAAACAAATACCCATTATATTCACCACCAAATCAAGACTATAACCAACACCAATTCCATCTCAATCGAACCCAAACTTCAATTTCCACCAGCAAAACCTTTTCCCTTAAATTCGAGCATAACTCAAATCTAAACCAAATTAACATTGATTCAAGGTTGTTGTGTTCTTCTCTGTGAATCTCAAACCCTAGTCTCCATTTCTCCTCCTTGATTCCCTTTGTTCGTCGGTAGCTTCAAACCTCAGTTCAGGAAACCCTAAACTATCGAAAAATCTCATTAATTTATGGCATCAATAACTCCAAACCCTTACAACTCCCTTAAGCAGCATCAACGAGATCTATCCTTCACTGATTTTAAACACTTATGATTTCTTGAACATCAGCAGCATCTGCTGCTTCTCTCCTCTCAATTTCAGGCGGAACAGAATGAAAGAGATGAATATGAGATCTCTCACTCGATTTAGATTCAGTGTAGGGTTTAATGGTAATTTGACTAATTTATTTTGACTAGGTAAACGACTGTGGACTCAATATGCGTGCCCAAGGGGTGAAAGTAAACGGTAAGTGCATTTTAGAAAGTTTGAAAGAAACAGAGGCATTAATTTTATGGCTTTAATAAAACGGGGTACTTTATCAAGATTCCCAAACAAAAAAAAATCAAGTTTTGATTCTATAATCTAATTTTAATCTAACATAATCTAACCATACTAATTAATTTAACTTAATTAAATTTTAATACTAATCATTCAGGGGCAGTATAGTCATTTAAAAATATTTTGGTTAAGGGACGACTCAAATTAGGTTTCCATGATCTTTTTTATCTTCTAGTGAGAGCCCCTAATTGTTTTTTGGGCCCTAATTAAACCAGGATTATTATCTATCGGTGGTGATTCGTTTAGTAGAATATATATCTAGTATTCAGTACCACAAGGTCAACAGAAAAACTTTCAAGTAGTAGAGTTAGATCTGAAAGCCGAGAGACAACAAAAAGTTTTTCATCTAAATATAATAATCATTATGGAAGGACTGAAATTCACAATAACTTGGAAAGCCAGAAAAAAAAAAAAAGCATCCACTTGACACCTAAAAATGGCCAATGAGGCTTTAGTTTATGTGAGGATAAACTTTATCTGATTCACCAGAATCAACTCAATCTAATCTCATAGTGACTCAAATTGCAAGTCCGTTCCTTTGCATTTGCAGGGAGATATGGATGCTAAGGCATCATGGAAAAGCCATGTTTTGGTTCTTCCGTTTCCTGTCCAAAGCCATATAAATCCAATGATTCAATTCTCCAAGTGTTTAGCATCAAAAGGACTCAGAGTTACACTAGCTACAACCTTCTTGCTCAGCACATCCATGCACGCCGAAGCCGGTCCTGTTAGAATTGAGTCGTTATGCGATGACATCGTTGAAGGTGGTGGAATCGCAAAAGAAACTGAAAGCCATGGTGATCGGATGAAAAGATACAAAGAAGTTGGTGCAGAAGACTTGCAAAAGCTAATTGAGAAACAAAGTAGATTTGGATATCCAGTTAAGTGTCTGTTATATGATTCTGTTATTCCATGGGCTTCAAATGTAGCGAAAGAACTCGGATTAGTTGGAGCTTCATTTTATACTCAATCATGTTCTGTTAATGCAATCTATTACACTATATACAAGGGATTAATTCCTGCACCAATTGAAGAGCCAATAACGGCCGTGCCCGGGCTACCACTAATTGAAGCTGAAGATATGCCATCATTTGTCTACAAGATTGATTCGTATCCGCATATACTCAATATGGTTTTGAATCAATTTGCGAATATGGATGACGCTGATTGGCATTTTCTCAACACTTTTGACAAATTGGAGGATGAGGTATGGTGTTGATCTTGTTATTATTTTCCTATCTGTTGGGGGTACTTAGTGTTCAAAATATGTCTATGATCTGAATCTCGTTTACTTGTGAATTAGCATACTTTTTTGGGTCCGGTTGTCGCTAATTTATAAATTTATGACTATCTAGAGACTTCCAAGGATTTATCTTGAGGTTATATAGTAGCGTTTGAATTCAGTCTACATATTGGTTGCAGGTAGTGAATTGGCTGGCAAAACAATCACCAACGAGAGTACTGGCTATCGGCCCAACTATACCATCCATGTACCTAGACAACAGCATGGAAAGTAACAACAGTTACGGATTTGATCTCTTTACACAGGACTCCAACACTTACATGAAGTGGCTAGACACGAAAGAAGTGGCGTCAGTTGTTTACGTTTCATTCGGAAGTTTGGCTTCACTAAGTGAAGATCAGATGGAAGAAATCTGTTGGGCACTGCTGAATTGCAAATACAATTTCTTATGGGTAGTCAGGGAACTGGAGGAAGAAAAGCTCCCTGCGAACTTCGTCGAGGAGACTTTGGGAATGGGTTTGGTGGTTAAATGGTGTCGACAATTGCAAGTGCTGGCACACAAATCTATCGGATGTTTTGTAACACATGCTGGATGGAATTCTACATTAGAGGGATTGAGTTCAGGTGTGCCAATGGTGGCAGTGCAACAATCTGCGGATCAACCGACAAATGCCAAGTTCATCGAGGATGTGTGGATAGTAGGAGTCAGAGCTAAAGGGGGCGAGAATGGTATTGTTGTGAGATATAAACTAGAGAACTGTATTAGAGAAGTTATGGAAGGAGATCGAAAGGAAGAAATGAAGAGAAATGCTGTGAAATGGAAGGAGTTGGCTAAAGAGGCGGTTGATGAAGATGGAAGCTCTTATAACAACATTGAAGAGTTTGTAACTAGTATGCTTTGCATCTCAGAAAAAAGAAGTTTATATTATATAATTAATTCCTGTTTTTTGGGTATCCAGTTTCCAAACTCGTTGCCGCAAAATTCTTTATCGATCAAACAAAATAAATGAAATGCGTCCATCAATGCATACCACTAGGGGTGAGCATAAAAACCGGAACCGCGGATTTGACCCGTATCCGTCCGCAAAATTGCGGGTGAAAACCAATCCGCAAGAGTTATGGACCGGACACGGGTGCATTCTCAAATCCGCACGCGGTGCGGTTACGGTTGCGGTTGGGATTTGATAACCGCGGATTACCCGCACCGTAGGACATATAGGGAATTTAGTAAATGTACTAAGGACAATATGGGAAGTTGGAGTTTGATATATAAACATCTTTAGCTTTCGGTGAAACCTAATAGCATCAGTTTTTTTCGAGAGGAAAAGAGACCTAATAGTCTCAGAGGAAGAGACCTTCGATTCTTCTTCTTCTCTGAGTAAATTAGTTCTCTCATTCATCTTCTTCTCATCACAGATTCACAGTAAATATCCTTCGGTTCATCTTCTTCTCATCACAGTAAATTAGTTCTCTCATTCATTCTTCTTCTCTGAGCAGCATCAGCATCAGTAACTGTAAGTAGTTCTCTCATTTTCATTTCTTTTGACTTTCAATGATTATTATATGTTCTAGTGATGTTGATTTCGTTTTAATTGGTTTGTAATTTTCTTAGATGTCAAAATAATTTTGAGTATGTTTGATTTAGGGTTTTCTTAAATTAGTTTTTTCTTCCAGTTTAGAAATTTTGGGTGATTTGGTCGGTAAAGACCATTATCAGTGCTGAAAATTAAACCAGTTGTGGGTGTGGATTGTCTAATTTATGTATGTTATTTATGAAACAAGGTAGATCCACGGATTGGAGAGAAGAATCTTCAGGAGAACAATATTTAAAATCCTTGGGTAGGTGGTGAAGCTTGTATTATCGGTGCTACAATTGTTTGGGTATGATGTTGCTATCTCTGCATTCTGTAACATATCTTCTTATTTGCATTTTGTAATACTGATTTTTTTCCTCCTATGCATGTTGCAAGTCTTTGTAGCCATATATGTACGTAGCTTAGTAGTACAACTTCTGTGTAAAATGTTATCAAATAGTATACCTTACTAATAAATATGGAAGAATAGTCTTATAGAGAAAAATTGCTGGTGGAGTCATTTAGCTTTAGTTTTCATCGAAATCTCATTCCATGAAGATCTAGTATTATTTTGGTTTGGTCGGTTTTACAATCCAACATTGAAAAGGATATTAATAGCTACTTATAATCCGTACATATGTGATAAACTAAACTTCCTGACGAAGGAAAAATATGGCCTACTGTTGTCGATGGGCAGTATGTGGTTATACCCAGTTTTTCTTAACTTGAGTAAAGCAATGGCATGCATACGAATGAATCCTCCGCTAAAAATGTAGCATCAGTTAAACACCTAGCATTACTCATGCTGCATATCACTTGAATGTTACGGAATTCCAAAGTTGTAAGGCAAAAACCAAGTCTACCTATTTGAGTTGACAAAAATATAAATAAAGATTACTAGTAATTAACAAACTAGTAATTTTAACTCCATATATTGCAGTTTTTGGTTCTCAGTTACTCCATCTTTGAGTTGATTTTAACTCTTTTAGTTTATAGATCATTGCATCATTGATTCTGTCAATCTTATTTTTCAATATCTACTGTCAATGGGTATGAACAGGAGAATCTGAGAGCAGATGGCTTCAAGTACTAAGGGACCTTCTATTCCTGTTGACGATCCTGATGAGAGCATGGCTACAGTTAACCCGGCAACCGTCGAGAGCATATCTACAGCTACACCATCATCTCTGGTTGAAGTTTCAAAGCCTCCGAAAGCTTCTGGTAAGAAGCAATCAGACTGCTGGCAACATTTTGATAAGAGTCTTGATCTTAAGCCACCTAAAGTTCAGTGCAAGCATTGTAAAAGGAAGTTTTCATGGGGTAAAGACGATATAGGGGGTTCTAACTCTCATGGAACAACAAACATGAACAACCATATAAAGCAAAGAAGGTGTCCTAACTACACTCCACCTGGACAACAACAGTTAGCCTTTCAAGTAAGTGATAATGGTGAGACTCGTTCCGTTGTGAATCACTCGTTTGACCAAGATGCATGCAGAGCAGCCCTCACCAGAATGATCATCAAAGATGAATTACCTTTTATGTTTGTACAACGTGAAGGCTTCTTAGAATTTTGTCATCAACTAGAACCTAGGTTTGATGTTCCTTCTCGTTTTACTGAAGCTAAAGACTGCATGAAGATGTATTTAAGTGAGTACCACAAATTGAAAGCTGAATTTAAAAAGTATGGTAGAAGGTTATGTCTCACCACTGATACGTGGACTTCAGTTACAAACATGAGCTACATGGTGTTGACAGGTCATTATATTGATGAGAAATGGGTGTTAAAGAAGAAGATATTGAATTTCTGTCCAGTTACGGATCATACTGGTCTGGAATTAGGTAAAACAGTTGCAGCTTGTCTTTTACAGTGGGGGATTGAAAGGGTATTCACTTTGACAGTTGATAATATTAGTTCTAACAATGAAGCAGTTTCTTATTTGTCCAAGAGAGTTGTGGGTTGGAAGGCTGCAATTTTGGGAGGAGAGCACATGCATCTTAGATGTGCAGCACATATCCTTGCCTTAGTGGTTAAATACGGTATGGATTTGTATAATGAATCTATTTCTAGGATACGCGAGGCCGTTAAGTTCGTTAGAGGATCAGCAGAAAGATTGAAGAAGTTTAAGGAATGCGCTGAACAACGGAAGATTAACATCACCAAATTTCTTAGCTTGGATTGCGAGACTAGATGGAATTCTACTTACCATATGTTGAGTGCAGCTGAAAAATATGAGGAGGCATTCTACCAATTTGAAGAATTAGGGTATGCGGATAAATTTCTTAATCCCCCTCGACCACCAACAAGAGGTAAAACAAACGTACCAGCAGTTCCTAAGGTATGGCCCGTTGCTTCTGATTGGGAAACATCTCGTGCATTTGTTAGATTGCTAAAAACTTTCTATGATGCTACATTGAAATTTTCTGGATCAACTTATGTCACGTCTAATTTATTCCTCGACGAAGTAATTTGTATTAATGACGTATTGCAAGAATGGGTTAAGAATGGTAACGTGTTATTGTCTGACATGGCTGACTGGATGGTTCTTAAATATGAAAAGTATTGGGCAGTGGATAAAATCAACAAAATGTTATACATTGCTGTGTTGCTTGACCCACGACGCAAGGAAGCCTATCTTAGGTTTGCTTTGACAGAGTTACTGAAAGAGAATCATGTTACAGTTGACCATGAGGTCCATGAGATGATGACTGCAGTGAAACTTATTTTAACAAATATGTTTGAGGAGTATGCACTGATATATAAAGGGGATGATACGGATTCAAGACCAACAACTTCAGTACAGACTTCTCGTTCACTAGAACCTCAGAATCCGATCAACAGATTTGTTGAGTCTGAAAAACATCAAGAAACAGTGGAGGGAAAAACAGAGCTGGATATGTATTTCTCAGAGAAAAGAGATGATTTTAATCAACAATTCGATATTCTGAATTGGTGGAAGGTTAACTCTTCCAAGTATAAGATCTTGTCCATGATAGCTCGAGACGTGCTTGCTATGCAAGTATCAACAGTAGCTTCAGAATCAGCTTTCTCCACGAGTGGTCGTGTTCTTAATGAGTTTCGAAGTTCCATGCTGCCAAAAACAGTCCAAGCACTGATCTGTGCTCAAAATTGGCTTCTAGATAAACCAATCAATCTCGAGGAGCTGATAGAAGCGGTTGAAAAAATTGACTTAGGTAAATCTCAAACCTTGCTTCCTTTGTTTTTGCATCTTTCTCTTTGTGATCATCCTTGCACTAATTAAGTTGATTTCTCAAACCTTGCTATATTTTGATGTGATGCTACAACTTTGGGACCTATGGGGCATAACTTTTTGTGTGCAAATGTGACCTGATCAGTTCATTATAGGGTCTGCGGGCATAACTTTCTATTAGTCTCCTTGGAATTTGATTAGTCATAATCAATCTTAAAACTCTGGCTTGTTGTTCCTCAATGTCGATTGGGTCTGCGGTCTAGTTGTGATCAGCCCTTTTAAATGGTCTTTACTAACCAATGCTGATTGGTTTTTGTTTCTTCTTGTTTATTGCTGCCTTATATCTGCCTTATAGTGTTTATTGATTATCTATAACTCCTCATTTTACAGATGCGGCAGAAATCTTGCAGGAAATTCCAGACATATCTATCACGGATTGAATCCAAGGTCACTTTTTCAGTTTTTGGCATCAGAGATTCATATGGCTTGGCACCAGACTTGTTGCATTTGAATTACTACTCTTTTGTGTTAGCTGTTAACTATCTTATGTCTATTGTTGCTTTTGAATTACTGAATTATAACTCTTTTGTGTTAAAAAAACGTATGCACTCTAGTTTGTAACTTTCTAGTTTCTATACTTAGTTTTTTTTTATGATTCTTGTGATCAAATCCGCGGTTAATCCGCAACCGGCCCGCAAAATCCGCTGATCCGCAAAGGGCAAATCCGCGGATGATTGGGCCGGTCACGGTTTGAATTTCCAAATCCGCAACTTTGACGGTTTGGTTGCGGGTGACCCCTAATCCGCAACCGTCCGTCCGTTGCTCACCCCTACATACCACTAAAATCATTATTGGGCTTGTATCTTGAACCAGGGTCTTGGATGCATAGGTCTTAACATAGGCCCAAGGGATAGCAACATATGCCAGAGAGCAAACTGCAAAAGTTACTTAATTGGTTAATCCTAAAAAATGAAACCTGTTTTGAGGCATACTGAAATTTTGTGAGGCATACTAAATAATGCCAAAATAGGGTCACCAAACAAAAAATAACATCACCCCTTATCCACCCTTTTTGATAATGACATAACTACCCTTACATAATTGGTGTTAAAGATTATGATTAGATTTGATTAGCTAGGAATTTTAAGGATTGATTAAAAATTATATTATTAGTGGTGAATTAGTAGATAATTCAAATTTATGTGAGAGAGTTTGTATTCTTGAGAGGAAGAAGAAGAAGTGAAAAAAAACTTGGGTTTTGAATTTTGAGATTTTAATGATTAGAAGTGACCAAAATGTGTGATTCAAATCATAGGTAGACTTCTATACGAGGTTTAATTTCTTTTTATAAGTTGAATCTGTCAAAAATTTTAATTTTTGAAACCCAGATCTACTGACCAGATGAACAGTTCGGCTGATAACTTTTCAGCCGAACCTAGGTATATTTTCAAAAAACTGAGGTTCGGATGGAAAGTTATCAGCCGAACCTAGGTATATTTTCAAAAAACTAAGGTTCGGCTGAAAAGTTATCAGCCGAACTTGACTCTGTAACTGACGAATTTTGGTTCGGTTGATTCGAACAAAATCTAGCAAAGTCGCATTAGCCGAACATAGTGTTTTTCTAAATTATACACTAGGTTCGGCTCAAAATTGATACTCCAAGATCAGTCGAACTGATCTTCTGAAACCTCTAATTTCATCTTTGAAATCATATTTTATCGATCAAACAAAATAAAATCAATCAAAAACAAGATGAGTTTGTTACACATACATTCTAAAATACATAAAAGAGCAATTGAGATTTGGATTTCGCACTCCAACATCGCTCACTTCGATTCATGTTTGCTTTGCTTGATCAATTTCTTGATTGAATTTGAGTCCAAGATGTTTGAGTTTAAAGTTTATTTTGATTTTTGATTTTAGGTTTTTGATGATAAGGGCACTCTGATAATTTAAATTGTTTAAGGATATATCGGTAATTGCAGTACCTTTAGACACCCCTTATAAACCCACCCTAGATAGTATAATGAATGAGTATGCCTCAAAAAAAATGAGTATTCCTCAAAACAGGTTTCTAAAAAATGGTGTTATGCATTTTAAAACAAAAAATTCCGGTATGAGGCAAAGTTAAGTGAATCAGTTTAGTGAGGTGAGCATGGGCCAATATGGATCGGTTTTCACCTCATCTATGTCCAACCAATGCATTATGGATTTCAAACTTGACATTTGCATCCAATCTCATCATCCATTGGATTTGTATCCAATGAACGCATGAATGAATTGATTGGATGCGAATAAAAATGAATTTATTTTATAACTAAAATTTATAATAGAGAAATATAACTTGAGATGTGATAGTTATTTTTCTTCATTTGTTTATTTGTTGCTCTCAAAGGACAACAGTATGATGCAAGATGTTGAATTACGGGCAACTTGGGACCTAACTAGAAAGGGCCTAGCTGTATAACTCTTTCGCGAAAGTAGATATTATCTCATGGAGTTGCAAGATACACAATTCAAATCAAGCCCACCATAGAACAATGTAATGAAAAAGGCACCTACAATTGGAGTTGCGACTACAACTAGGGGTGAGCATTTGGGATCCAAAAAAGGTTATCTATTTCAAGTTTGAATCTTTATTGATCTAATGGGTCTGGATTTCCAATGGATTTTCATGATTCGACCTAGGCCTAATTAGTAATCCAGTAGATTTCAAAAACATTATCCGCATCCAACCCACTAGTGAACGGTCTGGACATTCACCCGTAAAAATACAGTTAGGTCGGGTAAAATTCTTGGATTGCAGACCAAAAGTTGACCACTACTACATATTCAAATCTGTTTCATGGCCCAAAATAGAACTCTTTGAAAAAAATTGTTGCGTCATAACCTAGAGGTGTAAAACATGTCGTCCCAGCATAGCCCATATTA
The DNA here is from genome assembly GCF_003573695.1 of Papaver somniferum. NCBI lineage: Eukaryota > Viridiplantae > Streptophyta > Magnoliopsida > Ranunculales > Papaveraceae > Papaver > Papaver somniferum. The sequence continues at coordinate 229,379,312 of NC_039358.1, forward strand.
AAGTCCATGGGCTTAACCAACCTCGAAAATCGACTTGCAAGGTTAGGGTTTCCAAGGCTTATAAACCGCGGAATTGTAGATACCCCATACAATGTGGGATCAATCTCCGCACCCCCTTAAGAACATCCTTGTTGGGTCTAACATGTGGATATTAAATTGGGTGACTCGTCACTAACTGCCTACTCTGATACTATATTAAAGTCAATGGGCTTAACTAACCTCGAAAACTGGTTCACAAGGTTAAGGTTTATAAACCGTAGAACCGAAGATAATTCATAGAATGTGGGACTAGTAATCTCAACTGCCTAACCCATGAAGTCACATGCCTAACGTCAGAAGTTAGATCTGAATCAGGTAGCGCACGAGTCAGATCTGATTGAAATTAAAAAAAAATAATAATAAATAAAAGACGGTCTGACATCTGAACTGCAACAAGTCAAGGGTTAACTCAGATTCAGATCACGAGTCATATGTAAAAAAACATGGTATTAGTCTTCTCGAGAGTCAGGATTCGAGCATCGACACGTCAGCTTGATGTCCAAGTTTTATTTTGATTCAAGGTTGAACATGGAAGAACCCAATGGTTTGACGTAGAAAGTTTGGAACCGTTATATTTTAAAATTAATTTACAGAAAATTGATGGTCAATAATAAAAGCGCCCGACGATTGGACGCAAATAACCTAACTGTTATATTTTAATTTGAAAAATAAAATTTGATGGTTGAGATTTAAAGTGCCAAATGGTTTGGCGTAAGAAATAAAATTTTCAAGGCCAAATCGTTCGGCGCCAAGAAATTGAATCTAGATTGTGCTCAAACAAACCCTTGAACTCTATCTTGAATCAAGAGTTTTGGAAATGTTTTGGGTGTATGTTGACGCGCCAGAATAGAAAGCCTAAGATTTCGACTTCCAAAAGTAAAAAAGCCAAAAGATAAATTGGTCATAGAATTTGAAATTGAAATTTGCTTCTCATATCTAAAAACCCTCTTCCTCATCATATAATGACTTATGTTAGAATTTGAGGATCTTTTCATGAGTACCAATCTCTCTATTCGTGAAAATTTGTCAAGTGCAGTACGTATTGGTGATGAGATTACTCATTTCTATAGAGTTTACGATGATAAAGATTCTTCCTTGGCTAGTCTTATAGAAGAAAGAGCAGCAAAAAAAATGAGGAGGTGGGTGTTGTGGAGGGGAAATCTGAGTTGGTATCATATTTAAGAGACTCATGAACCAAGAACCCTTCAGTTTGGTATATTAAGTTGGTGGAAGACCAATTCCACTAGCAATACTATATTATCACACATGGCAAAGGATGTACTAGCCATACCATCTCCATAGTTGTGTCCGAGTCTTATTCCTTTAGTATTGGAAGGCGCATTGTTGATCGACTTGGAAGTTCATTACTGCCTAAGAAAATTAATGCGTAGATTTAAACACAAGGCTGGTTACTAACGTTGATTGATATTGATCATTCAACATTTGGTAATAGAATCTGTTCACAATTGTAAAAATCTAAATTGTTATTTGCTTTAGTGATTGTTTGTCACTTATTGATTTATTCTTACAGACTTTTTAGATTCATTTTTTAAGTCTCTGTTCACCCCTGTTGTAAGTACACGAAATAGGATCCCCACGTGTCACACCATGAAGAGTTAGGGAATCTTAGCCAAAGATCCTCGTCAGTGACCTGTCAAATCAGTCAGTATCAGAAGACGAAGTACAATTCCAAGCGCGAGAAAGCTCCCCACCCCGAACTAAAGAAGGAGGGCCATCAAAGTATTAAAGCAGAGCCACGAAGAGTTTACTTGGCGAAGAAGGCAAGACGCGAAGTAGTTAAATTATCAATCAAGAAATAGGACAGATGTCCCGACAAGACCACATGAAGTCAGCGAAAGGTGAGGGAAAACTTTATGGAATATGCTTCAGGCGAAGTATAAAGTAACCTCGGCGAGATAATGTGGGTTGTATACCATTAGGGTTGTTGGAGGCTATAAATGGAGACCTTGGGGCAATGTAAAGGGAGAGATTTTTTTTTTTTCTTTTTTTTTTTTGGGGGGGGGGGGGGGGGGGGGTGGGGTTGGGGGGGAGAAGGAAAGGTATAGAATAGGAAAGAGAAAATTAGGGTTTCCTTGTAATTCATAGGCTTAGAGAAGGAATTAGGGTTTCCTGGTAACTCACGGGTGTAACTTGTATTTCGCTTGAGATTCATAAATAAACTTAAGTTCTTGTGTTTTTCATGTCTTATATCTTACTTACTTTCAATTTGGGTGTGTTGCTGGATTTCCAGTAATCACATTTTGGCGTCCACAAACAGGGATCTTAGATTGGGGGTGAATCCTCACCTAAGAGTTAGAAGAAAGTCGAGGTTGTGAAAATAGGAGATCTAGATAATTAGGGTCGGAAAAAATTCAGTTGATATTGAAATAAGGATAGGTTGATGGCTAGAACATCAGATCGAGCAGCGCATGTGATAGCAATAAGGAAAAGCAAACGATTGACAGATAAGAGGGGAAGGATGGAACGGGACGGAACATCAGTTGTGGGAGACAGACGAGAAGAGAACTAGCGGAAGACGGAAGAAGATGGCCTCAGGGAAGGTTCAGTGCACACATCCGATACAGACACCGTTGTCGAGGAGGAGATGACTTGCGAGGAGATGGAAGAGAATATCGGAGAAGAAAACATGACGTTGGACCAGTTAAGGGAGACGCTTCACCGTGAACGAGAATGGGACCGGGACTTGGAGGAACATCAGGTGCAGTTGGTAAGGCATAATGCTAGGTTGAGACAAGAAAACCGGAAACTTAACGAAAACGTGTAGATGAATGCCATAGATTCGGAAGGAAACACTGTATCTTCGGAGGAAGATGAACTAGGGCGATGGAGATATGACTACGAGGAGGATGGAGGAGGACGAAGAAGAAGACGACGAATGGATGCCCACGAAGAAAGAGACTTGAGAAGAGCACTGGAGATTTCGCAATGGGAAGATCAGAGGCGGAGACAGGAGGAGGAACAGTGGCAGGAGGACGAACTGCAACGTCAGGCGAACCTTATCCGAGATGAGGAGCAAAGACGACGACCATGCGAAGGGAGGCTTAGCGTGATTAGAGGTCGTCACCATGAGGAAGATGGAGGAAACTTTAACCAAAAAGTTCTAAATGAGCTGAGAGACATGAGATCTTTAATAAATAACTCACGAAGAGGTGGAAGAGTGCAGTTAGCAGAAGCGATAGAGGAAGCAGATAAGTCGCCATTCACCTATGAGATCATGCATGCGGACATCCCGGAGAAATGCGTGTTACCAACGCTTGCAAGCATATTCATTGGATCGGAAAGTGCAGTGCAACACTTGAAACAATATACCCTTTCGCTGATGCAATGGGGAAGAAATGACGCAGTACGTTGTCGATACTTCCATGCGATCTTAGAAGGGGAAGCATTATTCAAAGATTTACAGAAGATATTCTTGACGACGTATATAAGCAACAACTTGTTGATGCCAGGGATAGAGACTCTGTTCAACCTGAGGAGAAGGCCAACGGAAAGCTTGCGAGGGTTGGTCACGAGATGCAGAACAATGTGTAGAGAGTTAGCAGAGAGAGTTGATGAAGAAACTTCATCTTAGCCTTTGTGAATGCTTTGATCCCAACGGACCTGCTGTAAACGCAGATATTCATTATTCGAAACTCGATAACGATGAATGAGCTGAGGGAGTACCAGGAGGAATACATAGCGTTGGAGGAAAAGCAGAGGCAGGTCAGCGAAATGACGTTGTCCCCAGCGAAAGAAAGGAATTCTAGGCTATTACCAAGGACGGTGCACGTAGTGGAGAATGAACCCAGACGAGGAAAGGGAGAGCCAACAGTTCCAGTCCCATCAAAGATTGTATCCGTCTCGAGTGGAGATCAGGAGTGGATTGATCAACAAAGGTACGAGGAGTCAAAACGAAGAAATCATGAGCCACAAATCTACAATATGGGATACCAACCTAGGAATAATCAAGGACCCATATACGGGGAAAGGAGTCCCAATGGACCAATCTTCGAAGATGTGAAACTCCCACGACTTAACACAACTGTGGAAAAAGTGTGGGAGGCAATAGTGCTGACGGAGGAAATCCCTCCCCACCAAATTTCGGAAGAGAGCCTCCACCAGGATTTCGAAGTCATGAATTCTGTAAGTATCATCGCTTCCATGGGCACCAAACAGGTGATTGCAGGAACGTTCGGAGAATTATACTTCGCTTGATAGACCAAGGGAAACTCGCGCATTTCCTAGAGAGCTATGTGCTACCACCGCCACCTCGTGAGAACCAACCAATATACTGGATCGAGATAGACCGAGGAAAACAGCAATTAAACTGTAATTCGATATTTCATGCGGCAAAAAATCTCCAAGACTTTCATGACAATGTGCTTAAAAGAGTTCACAAAAGGGATTTCGAGGGAAATGAAATATTCAGCGTCATGACGAAAGAGACATTAGAGGAATGGAAGAAGAGGGAGATAACCTTCTTGGCAAAGGATGCACCTGATGGGGAAATTTCGCACACAAATCCTTTGGTCGTGACCTTGGGATTCGGAAAATATTCCAGATGGGAGGAAGAGCAAGCTGAGAAAAATGAGAATTTGGGAAATAGACAGAATCTTAGTTGATACTAGGAGTTCAGTCGATATACTCTTTTATCATACATTCAGGACCATGGGATACAAGGACTCGGATCTTGTACCTTCTACATACAACATATATGGGTTCAATGGGGTAGCGTCCAAGACGAAAGGGGAACTGACCATGAAGATTTTAGCTGGCAAACTAGAGACGAAGGTCACAGTCTGTGTCGTAGATGTCGATTCTCCCTACAATGCTCTCATAGGGCGTCCTTGGATACATGGAATAAAAAGAGTCGCGTCAATATATCACCAGGCGATACGGTTTCCAATGCCAAGTGGAATCAGCGAGATAAGAGAAGATCTGAGAGATGCAAAATACTGTATAACCAAAGATGTGCATAACTACGAGGAGAAGTTAAGAAAGAAGATGGAACAAAGGAAGAAAGGCAGCGAAGAAAGAAGAGCCGAACAGCTGATGGTATTTATGATAGAATCTAGCAAAGAACTGAGTGGAACGCAGGAGGATGAGGAGGAAATCAATGAAGCAAAAACTCATATTGAGGAAGATAATAACGCAACTCCAGAGGAAGGAGGCCAGGTCAATCTAAAACAAGGTGGAAAGGCCAAGAAGGGGAAGGTAGATGAGGGAAACGAGATGACAAAGAATAAAAAAGAAACTCCCACGACAAAGGAGAAACAAACTCCACGAGAATGAGGGAAGGTGAATCGGTCAAGAAGCAAAAAGGCACGGGGACAAGAGGCAGAGGAAAGCGTTGAAATACAAAATTCAAAGAATAAATTGAAAGAAAGTCGCGAAGAGGAGGAGATGGCCCGGTTAGAGGAGGAACTTTACCAGAAGAGGCGAAGTAAAGAGGATCTGGTCAGGGAACGAATAAGGTTAGAAAGGCAAAACGAAAAGATGATTATCAGAAATAATCATTTGAAAAGGAAGCAAGCAGAGAGTAATGGACAGGAGGAGAGATATTCTGTGGAAGAAGCACCAACTAAAGAAATACATTATGTGCAAGAACGAGAAGGCCTGGGGCGAGGTGAGCAAAACGAGCGAGAAGATTTGAAGAAGGCCATAGAAAGTAGCAGAAGAGAATTCAGAGAAAGGGAATATCGAATACAACAATCAATAGCAGTTACTCAAGGAAGAAACAATATCCCCAAGGAAAGGAGAGAAAGTGGTTTGCAAATGGTAAACAAGTGCTCAAGGAATGAACCGTGCAAGCCAGAGACAGCAGCGCTATTCTCATTAAGGCAGAAATAGAATTAGAGATTGCGAAGTCTCGTCGCGAGATGGGAAGCAGTATGCAAAGAATTAAAGGGAAGGATCTCGGAAGAGGAGTTAGTGCGATCATTCATCTATGCTTTATCAACCGGACAGCCGTTATTCTCCGCAATATTCAAGATAAGAAATGAAGTGCGAATGAAGGAATCAAAAAACTACCAAGCCGTGCACATTTGTATGGAAGAAGAATAGGAAAGGTGCAGCGAGATAAAATAAATGTATTCACTTTATTTTGATGATGAAAATGAAATGATCGATGTACTCAATTTTCAAAATTATAGCAATAAAATTTGATGAAATTTTGATGAATCAAATATTCGCCGAGTAACCAAAGACAGTAAGACCTCAAGATTAGGAGGAAAATAACGAATATGAAATAAACGGTTTCTAGGGAAACTTAAAACCTTCTCCTGGGAAGGCTGGGAGGCCGTGGCATGCACCCTAGTTCGCATAAAAATGCAAGAGGTAAGACCTAACGCATGTCGTGGACAACTCTCGGGCAGAAAGCTAGGGGAAATGATAAGACATATCCGTTGAGGGTCCCTTTTATGATGGCCTTCGGTAAGAGGTGCAGAAATATGACCAATGCGCCGATGTATTTGGTTGAGCTGGGGGTGCCTGGGACGCCTGAAGCGTCACCAGCCATGTCCGCCTGGCAAGTCTTGGGTACGATGCACTTGATCCCAAAGAAACCCCACTTAGGGTGTGAAACTTCACCGAAGTAATACCCTTTAAAACAGGGTGAGGCGCAATAAGACCTTAATTAGGAGGCGCATTAAGACCTCATAAACAAGAAAACCAAGGAGATAAGCAAGAAATAGACGCAGCTACTAAAACAGCAAAGTTATAAAGAGCATTCTCAGAACCATCTCGTCTTGATCGGATAATCCCAACAAGAACAAGAGGCAAGTATATACTTTTATATTTTTTGTTCTTTTGGCATTATCCGCACGAAAATACAGGGCAAGAAGGAACCTGAGGTAAAAAACTAAGATCGGGCGCATAGTTTAACAACCGATGCTCATCACTCTATTAAATTAGCATTCTTACTCTCGCCTAAAAGCAAAAGGCAACAGGAATGAGTGAAGAAAGAAAGCCGGAACTGAGGGTGATTTGAAAGGTGGAAGCAGAAATGAAGATGAAAACTCGCAAAAGAATAAAAGGCAAGTATATACTTAAAGGCTTCACTGTTCTTTTGAGAGTTCCCATGGTCAGTATATACTTGAGGCAAATGGTGGAAATCAAATAAACATACGCTTGAATCATAATATCATAAAATACGATGATTCCAAAAATAAAGTGTTTTCCCCCCAAGCTTGGGAGCGCTCATAAAAGAACTAGTTATAAAACACTAATCTGAGACGAGAGAAGACAAAACTAAAGCTGCTACTGAGGAATGGCACTATCAATGGTAGTTGTCTCAGGAATCTCGCCGCCTGCCCCGGTGAGGCTAGTAGAAGCTCACTTGGATCCCTTGTTGTCCTTCGAGGTATCAGCCTTTGGTTCCTCGTCGTTATCAAGAGACGCTTCCTCGTTGGTAGGATCAACAGTTTCATCTTGAGGCTTCTCATCATCAGAAAAAACCTCCAAAGGGAAAGAAGGAAGAGGAATGCCATGTTCAACGCAGTAGTCATTAAAGAGTGGAACCAAATAGCTCTGAGTGTTCTTGCGGGCCGTCTTGGCTACCTTCTTGGAAGAATCGATGATCTCGTCCATGTTATCATTTAAGTTCTCAACCTCCTAACTATGACGAGAAACGTCACCATGAGCTTCATCTCTCTTCCTGGTGATACGAAGGACCTGACTCTTATAACGCTCATCCGATTCTGCGAAGACAAGAGAAACTACATTAGAAACAAGGAAGTAAGTCGGGTCAAACAAAGATAATAATACACCTAAAAACTACCTTCCGCCTGAAGGATAGTAGTATTTAAAGTACTCTGAACATCAGAGTATAGAAGATCGAGCTTGGCGACTTTGAAGTTGGACTCTTCAAGTTGAACACATAACTCATGATACATTCCATCCCAACCTTCACCATGAGGGGATTTCAAAGTGCTCTTGTCAGACTGAATGACGAGAGTGCCTTTTCCACGAAGACTTGCAGGCTTGATCGGAGGAGAGGATTCCGCAAGCTTTGGACGAGAGGAAGTGGCTAACTTAGCTTGCAAGAGTTTCACCTTTTTTTTCAGACAATCAATCTCCTCGTTTAGACCGTCCATAATGCTCCGAGACCTACGAAGAATAGCTGCGAGCTCGGTTTTTCTTTTGATCACTCGATCGTAATCTTCTTCCAGTTTCTCATAGTTGGCTATCGACGAAGAATAGAGGTTCCGCGAGGTAGTAAGGGAATTAGAGACCCGTTGAAGCTCTGACTTAAGGCGCAGGTTGTCATTGTGGAGATGGAGGTTCAGTTCCTCGTTACGGGAGCATTCAACTGACAGACGGTCCACTTGCAAACAAAGAGTCTCGGCCTTTTCATTAAGAATGGAGTTCTCATAAACATAAATATCATTTTGAGTTGTAAGGTTCATCATCTCAGCGCGAATATCTTCCAACGAAGAGGAAGCTTCGTTGGCACTCATTTGACGTTGCATGCATCGAGCTTGACGAAGTATAAAATAAGAAAATAATGGAAACAAGGGCAAGAACAATAGAGGAATATGCAATAAAAAAGCACTTACTCAGAAGCTTCTCTATCATTTGCATTTGCTTGAGGGAATAATCTCTTTCTTTCTGAAGGTCCTCCGATAAAGCTTTGATTTTAGCCTCATCCTTCCTAGCCATCTCGCGAACAAGCCGAATTTCCACGAGAGTGGCCATGTGACGGTAGACTTCCTGCGAAGCGAAACTTAAACTCAAAGGATAGATCTCGGAGCCGAAAAGGGAAAATAGCAGAGAAGGAACAAAGAAATCACATGGTTCATCAAGGCAGAGTGTTGTTGGAGAGATAGATTCATTAAAGAACTCAAAAGAACAGAAGAGTCTTGGGAGAGGAAGTCATCATAAACAAAGGTGGAAAAAGACTCCAAAGCGCGAGATCTCATAGCCAGATCTTCTTGGGCCTTATGGTAGATACCTTGAAGAAATTGCATGTCAGGGTCGAAGAGAGGATTTGACATTGCAGGATGGACGGGTTTCTTTCCCTTCTCTCCAGGGGGAGGTACCTTAAGAAAACTCTTAGGACGCTCAACTCTTGGCTGAACAGGGGAATCAACGGCCTTGGAACGGGTAACTGAATCAACTTCTTTAGGAGGATCACGAAATGAAGGAGACTGTTGCTTAGTGCAAACGGGACGACCAAGGAGAGCGGCAGGATGTATTGCAGCTAAGGCATCCACATCCAGGGTCTTTCACGGCCTCTTAGGCGCACCAGACCGAGGAACACTCATCTGCGAAGTCAAGAGTTAAAAACGAAAAAGCCTAAAATTAATAAATAAAAGGCTATAATGATGGTACCTGAGAAGAAGGAGGAGGAGTAGGGTGAGAACGTTTCTTGTGACCCTGGGGTACCCTAGAAGTGGGTAGTTCATCCTGCGAAGAGGCATGACATCAGGATAGACAATTATCACAAAATCGCTAGCAATAGAAGAAAATGATACCTGTTCAGAGGGCATCACATCCCTCATTGACGAGTCTAGCAACCACTTTCTTCTCCTGTCTCGCCTTGACGAGTCCAGCAGCGGGCATCACATACTAAAACAAATTGAGAAGGGTAAGTACAATTGATAGTTCAAAATGATGAAAATCGCAGTAGGAAAAATCAAACCTCGTTAGGAGCAGTCCATCGAAGTCTCCAAGGATCACATCCCGCGAGATAACAATGTCTGGGAAGGGGACCATTGCGAGGAAGGCCCTTTTCGTCGTAACCCCAGACGAAACGACCGCCGACTACTAAAGGAAACCTCGCCAAGTCATCAACGGAGAGACGAAGTTGATAATACACATCCAATAGAAGCTCTTAAACGGGGGGAGAGACCACTTTCCTGACGAGCTCGAGACCCCACTCCTGATGCTCCCTGGTGCTTGTAAACACAGCTGAATAGTTGTCCATGAAAGAGTCTATGTTCAAATCGAGGGAGTCAAATTCGTCCGCCGAAGAAGGAACTTGCGAGATATCGTCACGAGAACGGACTTTGAACTCGTTGGCGATCCGAATCGCATTACCAGTAAGCTGAAAAACCCCGCACTGCAGCCTACCGAGAATCTCCAAGAAGATAGGGTTTGAATGATCATACATAGGGAAGGACAATCCCGCTCTCAACTGACCTAAAGAAACTATCGCCTTATCAGCAGACCAGGTGTCCGAACCAAGCCATCGGAAATTCAGCTCCATCTCCAAGGTAGCAATAACAGCAGGATCCGGGGAAGAATCGACATTTGGGGTTAAAGTTAAACTTAACTCTTGGAGTTCAGCTTGAAATTCTTCTAGGGCTTTCAGTGAGGTAGATGCGAAAGCGCCTTTGGGAGACATGGTGGTAAAGAAAGCAGAAGGTTTCGAAAAAACACGGTAAGAGGTGAGAAGGAACACTGAGCAAGGGAAGAGTAGAGGTTGGGAGAAGCATAAAAGAAATCAAAGTAAGGGATAAGAAGTGTATTTATAGGAGGAAGAGGAGACTGTCAAAACCGGAAATGGCATGATCGAAGTAAAGTCAGAGCCACAAAGAGTTTACTTGGCGAATAAGGAAAGACGCGAAGTAGATAATTAACAAGCAAGAAATAGGACAGGTGTCCCGACAAGACCACGTGAAGTCAGCGAAAGGTGGGGGAAAAATTTATAGAATATGCTCCATGTGAAGTATAAAGTAACATCGGCGAGATAATGTGGGTTGTATACCATTACGGTTGTTGAAGGATATAAATAAAGACCATGGGGGAAATGTAAAGGGACAGATTGGGGGGGGGGGGGGGGGGGTAGAGAAGGAAAGGTCTAGAATATGAAAGAGAAAATTAGGGTTTCCTTGTAATTCATAGGCTTAGAGAAGAAATTAGGGTTTCCTTGTAACTCACGAGTGTAACTTGTATTTCGCTTGAGATTAATAAATAAACTTAAGGTCTTGTGTTTATCATGTCTTAGATCTTACTTACTTTCCATTTGGGTGTGTTGCTGGATTTCCAGTAATCACACATGTTGACTAGATTGAGATAGTTGTGTGGGAGGTAAATTAATCCACCTTACTTTATCTATTTCTGCCACTGTTTAGCAAATGCCTGCAAGAAGTACCCTGAAATTGAAATAATTTTAATGAAGCTGATACTAGTATGTTTATCTTTAATTAGTTAGAGTTACCTTTGGTGTGTATGATCAGACATAAATTGATAGTTCAAATCCTTATGCTTCGTGACGGTTTTCAAACTGCAATAACTTATGCCTGTTGGTGGTATGATTTACAATTCTATGACTTAGCCAAAGGAACACTCAATTAAAACATTCAGAACCAGTATCTTCAAATACTCAGAACCAGGATTTGGTAAATATCCTTGATAAAATTCAGAAATTTGAACAAACTGTCTCTTATAGATAACCCAGTGGTGGATAAGGATCTTGTTCATGAGTGTGTCCATAAGCATATATCATATTGATTAAGAGAATAAAAATAGAATTAGTGCACCACCGCCAAATACCATACATCCACCAAACTCCCAAAGGTGAAATCTAAGGAATTTCATCACCATCATCCTTGATTAACACTAGCGTAAGGATATGCGATTCAATAAATCACCTCTTCCCTCGATAAGGTGGTAGATCCACGAAATAAATATTAACACCTACCATCTTCGAGCAATAATCAAAATAAGAAAGAAAATAAACATGATCACCATAAGTTATACAAATCTAATTTTGATCTTTTTCTGATTTAGTTGGATCTATCATTTTTTATTTGGATCGTTTCACAGAGTTCCTTCTCTGTTATTTGTCGGAATCTTGTATCGCCATAATAAGAGTCTTGTTGTCACGCGCGCGTTCGGGTGACAACATCCTCATCTCATCTTCTTCTCAAAGTTCTTAGCACACCCGTATCTCGGTCATTTCCATTAAACTCATATTAATTCTGTCATCAATTTCCGCTTCTCAGATCCAATTTTTGTTAACACTACAAGAAACTTAATATATTGCAGCACCCAATGGTTATGGCATAAACCCCTACTAGTGTCGCTATAACCTATGTATCAAGAAGTCTATTGTTGCACCCTATCTTTATTGCTGCAGTAAGAGATTATACTTTTTTGCCACACTCTTTTCATATTGTTGCTACAGTTGTGTGGAAAAAGGTTCATTTTGCAGCAGTAAATTATAGCTTTTAGCTGCAGCTGAAAAATACTGTGAATAGAAATTTTCTTTTGCAACACCTATATTGAAGGTGTGACAGTATATGGTGTAGCAATAGCTAGATTTTCTTGTAGTGGTTGCAGAGGCATTCAGGTGAAAGAGGGAAAGAATAACAAGATTTCTTCCCTGATTTCGACCTAATTAAATCCATTTAAATCAAATTCGAATATTCCTATGTCGTCAATCCCCTCTTTCTAATCCTCTCCTCCTTCACTGATGATGGTGGTGGTGGCTCACTGAGATGGTGAAGAAGAAGTATGAAGAATAAAAATAAGGATTAGAGATTTGATCGAGAATAAAAGTAAATTCGTAACATCAACGACAACGACTAGGAATCACAGGAAATCAAAGGTTAGGATTAAACAGGTACTTTGGTCTGTTACATTCCGGGAATCTCAGCAGAACCGGTTCTAAAATACATTCTCTTTTCTTGTACCTCATTCCACGGTTCCAGTCCGGTTCTGATTCTTTTTTCGGGTTCACTGGTTCCGGTTCGGTTCTTGTGCAGCCTTAAATGTATCGGCATAAGCATTTATATCGAAAGCTTCTTAAGTTTCAATGGGTTAGATTTCGAAGTTTCAGTGGGTTGATAACAGTTGGACCATTCTGAAAGGAATATTTTGAATAGGAGCCCGGATCTAGCTCTCATGTATTAGAAAAAAAAATATTGTTGTAGGGCCTACGGCCCATGGTTGTGCGTCCAACTAGAAGCCTAAGGGTTTCTCTTCACATATATATAAAGGATACTTTACTTATGTAATAAGCTAATCAATTGAAATCCTTCTCTTCTCTGCCTCTTCTTTTTTCCCCTATTATTCTACTACAACACGTTATCATGCACGAAGCTATACCACAGAGCTACATTGGATCGGTTGATATTTTTTTTTCATGGATGCGTTACCAGGTATTTCTTTTGAACAAAGAAATTTTGTTTCATAGTATGTATTAGGGTTCCACTGAAGCATGATTATCAAACGTATAGGTTTCATCGTTAGATTGTCATAAAACTTTAGCATGTTCAACCTAATTAGTCTTTATATATTATGTTAAAATTTCAATCAAATCGGAATATGATGCAATCTCCAAATACTGATTTTAGTAGAACTGTCTTCGTTTAGAAAATCCTAATTATAGCAGCGTCGGAAAACCTAAGTTTCGTATAATTCTAACCGTTGGATTATTTTATAATTTTTTTATGTGGTATATGTTATCCTTATAGAGATACTTTAAAATTTTCATAAAGATCCAATCATGGAACGTACTCCAAAGTACGTGATATTTTCTGCTGCGTCCACAAAAACGTGAATTGGAACAGTTATACGACGTCATAAATATCGTTTTATCTAGCCGTTGGATGTCTTTGAAGTTTTAATATGTTTGTCGAAACATTGTGGTGAATCTACAGTAAGAATGTCATCATGATCAGACTATGTTGCATTTGTCTGTCGATTAGAAGAGTTGAAAGAAGAAAGTTTTTCAATTTTTAGGGGTTAACGATATGTTTTGGGCTCGTATGCTAATAGTTTCACACTTATTATCAATGGGCCTGAGTATTTCATATATAATGAACCATATATGTTTATATTCATTAAACATGACCTTGTCAACCCAATGGACCAGGTCTTGACCAAATAGTTGACCAGACTTTGACTAAACCAATTCGACTCTAATTTGACCTTTTGAACTCAGAAGTACTTGAGCACCACTAAAGAGTCTATGATGTGGAAGTTTGTGTAAACAAATACAATACTTTATTCATAAAAATATTCAACTTATAAAGATACACCTTTCAAAGAGGAAGCCATACCTTCAACATTTCCAAGGCGACATATTAACTTCAGACGATGTATTGTTTTGAAGGAAGTTTGTCGAAACGTTAATTTTCCCACAAACTTGAATGTTAAGTGGGATGTAATACACTTGTTAGACTATAATGAGTCAATAATTTTGAAAATGATATGTTGTAATTAAAAGCACACCTCACGTTTTGTGGAAAGAAACTCACAAAAGTTTCCATGAGTCAGAGATGTAATTCTGGCTCCAGTAGTAATGATACAAAGTAAATGTGTCTACCTATAATGGGACAACGATGTAATTATGACTCATACCAATTAGAGTTTCAAATCTTGGTATAATCATTTTACTGAGAATGATACAAGCGTTGTAATGCAAGTATCATATATTAGTAGTCAACTACAAGAGATATAGGGAGTTTAAAGGAAAACGAACACACTATATTATTGGAGAAGGTCATGCCCTAGACATCAACATTAATGGAAACAAGAAATTTTCCAAGTCGATATACTTACCCATTTTTTTCTTACCTTTATTCAATTGAATTCGTATGGTTAGATTCTATATTTTGATCCTAAATTGTTGTCTACATGATAGTTTAACATATATTTCATTAGCTAAAATAAAGAAATTGTTTTTGCGAAGAATTAAATTCATTGTCTGCACTTATGGAATGAAAAATATATCATTTTCATGAGATTGAAATACTTAAAAGAGCTTGAGATATACTCAAAAGTACTTGAGTTATAAGGATCATTCATACATTATGATGAAAAGTATATCATCTTCATGAATGGTAACACTCTAAAGTAAATGAGATAGATTTTCTTTTGTTACGTAATAAGGTCACACCACTTATTACACGAAACTCTTAAGAAATTTAAATTAGTTGTTGAACTATTTCCTTATAATGACTACGATGATTGGATCATCGAGTGAAGCAATGCTCAAATTTTGTTTCCAGAATGGAACAAAGATTAAAAGTCACAAAATCTCTATATGTATCGAGAGCTAATCACCTTGTTAAATTCCAAAGAGACCCATGCAAGTGGATATCATATGGAAACTCACAATGATGAGAATGCAATTGATTGCATCTTTTATAGTCTCTAATATATTTGGAAGGAAATATATCTTAGAGAAACTAATGAGTCAATCTAGTGAAATGTAAATCACTAAATAGTATTTGGATTATTGAATCCATATTGACTTCGACGATGAAATATTGAGAATTGACTCATACAGACTTTGACGTAACCATAAAGGTAGTTTGGTTGTGACATGATGTTTCGTTTTAAAAGGACTCATACGTACATCACTGTGTTTGAGTGGACGAGACAACGGGAAAAAGATTGACATAATGCGAAGTAATAACATATCTCTCAATAAGTGTTCTCTAAAGAACTAGATGCACAACCCCCCCCCCCCCCCCCCCCCCCCCCCCCTTCCCGTTATGCTTTTTAAGTAAGAGAGCATATCACTCATTTCATAATTCCTTCAGTTAAATAGGACCGAGACCATCCTAAGATGAAAATGGTAAACAATCCATATTACAAAGAAAACGAGGTGATATTTAGAAAAATATTCATGCAGAATGCGGACCATTAAAGTGACTTATGTCTCTCGTGGATTTTTTGACATTTTGGACTAGTTATAGTTCCCAGGTAATGTTGCGTTTGAAAAACTACTAGCACACATTATACATGTAAGGACTCGCCACCCCTTGTAAATGATAGATAGTATACATCAAAAGGACTTGATGGTTATTGCATGTTTAATAGGATCAATGTAGAGCATCCTATACCCTATGGTCTCGTAAAGGCTATCATCAAAGGTTACATATGGTGCCTAAGGTTGCGTACAAACCTACCTTTAACTGATTGGAGAATATGCAATATTACACACATCTTCACTTATTCGTTTTAGACCCACAATTGGTCAATCATTCTTTGCGTACCAGTTGATAACTGGATATAAGCCTGACATTTTGTGTTCTTACGCATTTTTTGGTTGCACTATATATGTGCCCTTACGACTCCACATCGTACTATGATGGGTTATCAAAATGATTAAGTGATTATGTAGGGAAAGAATTTCCAACAATTGTCCGCGTTTTAAAACCTTTGGAAGGAGATCTCTTACTGCTAGATTTGCGAGTTATCACTTTAATGAGATAGTCTTATCGTTATTAGGGGGAGATAAGAAAAAGTATTTTCTAAGGGAACTACAGGAATTGTCGTGTTGTGTTCCCACTGTGTCTTATATTGATTCTTGTACTCCAGAAATGTAAATATGAAGTGAAAGAATAATCGATTTTCAGAATGTATATTGATGTCGCTAAAGTGACGAGATCACACATACCAGCTGCAAACCTACCTGCAAGGTTACAAATCCTCAATAAGGGATATACACCATAGGCTAAGGTGTTGTAACTACACTTAGTGGAAGTGGGGTTGAGGCCGTGGATTCATAAAGGAAGTTGGAGAGACCACTTGGTTCGATCAATCCTCACCTATAAAGGATGTAGGTGAGAAAGGCACAACTTACTTATATCATCAGAAATCATCTCATAAGATTGTCTCTGAATATGTCCATGAATCAAATTGGACTCCGAAGTTTAATGATTCCATAGAACAATGACATCCCTAGTGGATTATGAGAATGCGCACGATTCAATGGAAATATCATGCGAGCATATTGATGATTAATTTCATATACACTTTCTCTAGGAAATAGAGCAAGATGAGATCGAAGCGTGCTCCTTGTTGCTTAATGTCAACGAATAGCATATTTGGCCTATACAATTTAGGTAGAACTTGGTTCTTTGACAAATATACAGGTATGTGGTGTCGTAGTGCTAACCAACCAAATGTAAAGCCTATTGGACATACATGATTAATTTGTCATAAAGCATAATTAGAAGAAAGAAGTCTAGTATAAAGACTCTCCTTGTGGCGCGATTTTTCTCACAAAGCCCTGGAATTGTTTTTGATGAACTTCATAATGTTTGGCTACTCAGTTAGCTTGGTAATTTCAAAAGGAATTGAAATGCAACATATGTATGTGGTTATTACGTATCTCTGAAAGAATCAAGAGATAGAAGATATTTAAAAAAGTACTTGATAACCTTTTGTTACCCAAATCAAGTGACTCTAAACCACATAGTGCGTTTACAGTTAGATAGAACACTCACTTATAGATAGAAGCAATCATGTGGATGTGGTATACCCGTCTAAGTGGCTATTTGATTTGGAGGGGATAGACAAGTAAGTTATTTTTCCTTATGTATTCACAAGAAAGTTCCAGATTTGGAGTTGTATCTACATATGTCGATGGTAAAGACATGATGGGTACTCTTGATGTAATAAGAGACCTTAAAAGCTATTTGAAATCCGAATTTGAGATTAAAAATCTGGGGAAAGCTCGACCGAATACTGAGCTGGTGGTATATCATTCCACCAATTTGCATATATCTCAAGTTGTCAGGAAATTTAATGAAGACATGCATCCTGATATCACTCCCATGATTAGTCGAGGTTCAAATGTAAGTAAGTGACCATTTCGTCTAAAGGAAGATGACGAAGATGTTTTGGGGATGAAATTCTCATATCTAAGTAAAATATACACATTGTTGTACTTAGTATAGTAATATACTCGATTAAATTTTACATCCTCATGGAACTTATTAGCTAGATATAGCTCAGCGCCAACGCAACTCCATTAGAATGGTACAATGAATGTGATCATGTACTTAAAAGTAACCATTCACATGAGTTTGTTTTATCCCAGCAAAGACATAAAAATGAATGTTAAAGGAACTGCAATCCAAAGGTTGTTGATTTTGAAGGAACAATAATCTCTTCTCCAATGAAAGTAACTAGGGGAGATATGGTAGACTATTTTCCAAGTCATTACCGATATTTAGTTTCGAAAAGTACATGACTAAAGAAACTTTCTGGAACAACTATGAAAGTAATCAGGGGGAGATGCCGACATCAGGGGGAGGATCCAAGGATATGATGTCGACATATTTTACTTCGAAATTGAAGCTGTGTTGTACTCTTTTTCCCTTCGATCGAGAATAGTTTTTTCCAAAGGGTTTTGTTACTCGACAAGGTTTTTAGTGAGACAACACTAAAAACATCAAGTATGTTGAACTTTTAAGACATAGAGATCGCGTTGATATTACTGAAAATATCTGAATCAAAGAAATGAAACGCGATATTCTCTTAAGCAACGTAACTTCTAGAATCAACAACATGGTCTTATAAACATTCAAGTCACCAAAGAAAAGTGTGATAAACTCCTTTTGAATGCATTAGACTAATGAAGATTATCT
This sequence comes from Papaver somniferum, assembly GCF_003573695.1. Taxonomy (NCBI): domain Eukaryota; kingdom Viridiplantae; phylum Streptophyta; class Magnoliopsida; order Ranunculales; family Papaveraceae; genus Papaver; species Papaver somniferum. The sequence goes on from NC_039358.1 coordinate 229,397,686, forward strand.
GACATCAGGGGGATCATCTAATGGTGTGTTGAACTATTTTCCTTCACCGAGGTTGCTTTTTCCCACATGGTTTTGTAACTCGGAAAGGTTTTTAATGAGACAACAACAAACACCGGGAATATGATTTCCCAGCTAAGGCTATTGTTATCCCCATGAGGAAATTATGCCTTAAGAATTGTGAAACAACTAGTCAACTTCAACGGAGCAAAAGGATCATCTGCAACGGATCACCTTTTCTTGCATCTCACGTTGTACTCTTTTCCCTTCGTCAAGGTTTTATCCCGCTGGGTTTTCCTTGTCAAGGTTTTAATGAGGCAACATATTTGATTCCATCTATGTTCTAAGTTTGCTTAATATTGTACTCTTTTTCCTTAGTTCAGGCTTTTTCCCTCTGGGTTTTCCTGACGAAGTTTTAACGAGGAAATTAACTTAGACTCGTCGATCTTTGAAAATCGTATTGCATGTGATGAACTACTTGTAAAGTATGTACTACATGTGAAGAGTTTTACCAAGGCTTTATCCCACTGAGTTTTCCTTGTCAAATTTTTAATGAGGAGATTGATTTCGGCACAAGTCATCAAGAAGAGGACGACATTTGAAGACCTACATTCGAAGCATCATACGTGAAGTAATACTGAAAAGTGGGGGTACAACAACCACACCCAATATTTCGCTTAGCAATTTTTATGGACAAACTCCAATATACTTTATAGAGAATCAACTAGACATTCAGACTCAATCTAGATAAAAAGTATATCAAAGAGTTTATATCTCAATCTCTCGATTCGATATATACTCAAGCAAATAGAAATCTGCGACTCTTTATCAAATAATAGATAAATAACTTGGATGGTACCAAAGACCAATATCCAAGTGTCAATAAATTTAAATCAACAACCAAAAGGTCGGATATTCTAATTGATTGAACAACGCACAACCTGTGATATTTCAATTATATAACAAAATATAATGCGGAAAAGAAATAACACAGACACCAGAATTTTGTTAACGAGGAATCGCAAATGCAGAAAAACCCCAGGACCTAGTCCAGATTAAACACACATTGTATTAAGCCGTTACAGACACTAGCCTACTCCAAATTAACTTCGGTCTGGACTGTAGTTGAACCCCAATCAATCTCACACTGATCCAAGGTACAGTTATGCTCCTACGTCTCTGATCCCAACAGGATACTACGTACTTCATTCCCTTAGCTGATCTCACCCACAACTAAGAGTTGCTACGACCCAAAGTCGAAGACTTTAATAAACAAATCTGTATCACACAGAAAAGCCTACGGTAATAGACAAATCCGTCTCCCACGAATATACCTACGAGTTTTGTTCCTTCTTTTGATAAATCAAGGTGAACAGGAAGCAATTGATAAACCAGACTTATATTCCCAAAGAACAACCTAGTATATTATCAGTCACCTCACAATAATCCTAATCGACGCAGCGAAAAAAGATATTGTGGAATCACAAACGATGAGACGAAGTGTTTCTGATTTCTTTTATATCTTGCCTATCGGAGATATTAATCTCAATCCAATTATTACAATTGTAATCGTACGATAGAAACAGCAAGATCAGATCACATAACTACGAGAAAGTAGTATCGGTATGGCTTCACAATCCCAATGAAGTCTTTAAGTTGTTAACCTGGTTTAGAAGAAGAAAATAAAGGTTAAAGGAGAATCGACTCTAGATTAGCACAACTAGTATCACACAGAAGGTGTGGGGAATAGGCTTCCCAGTTGGTAGAGCTCTCCCTTATATAGTCTTTCAAATCAGGGTTTGCAATCAATGTTAGCTTGGTAACAAAGTATTCAATATTCTTCGTTAGATGAAAACCTGATTTAGATTCAAGCTAATATCTTTCAACCGTTAGATCGAAAACTAGCTTGTTACACACAAATGAAATGCACGTTTCTAGGCTTGTGTAACGGTACCCAAACTTGTACATTTGTTGGTTCAACAATAGTTAACCAAATGGTTAGCCATATGATCACTTTCATATCAACCATATTCTTCTTCACCATAACTAGTTCAAGTGACTCAAATGAACTAGTTAGAGAGTTGTTCAATTGCAAGGAAATCTTATGTAACTACATAAGACACAATCGAAGCAAAAATGATTTGATTCACTCGAATCGGTTCATTAACTATATATCCACGGTTTGAATTTGCATTCCTTAGTTTATATAAGAATAAGTTCACAAACATCGTCTCTAGATATGACCTACTCAAGTTCGCGGACTGGGTTCACGGACTTAAGTTCCCGGACGGAGTTCACAAACTCCAGCAAAAATTCTCGAGACAAGAACTTCCGCTAGTTCGCGGACATGGCTCATGCCACCATGCCGGTTCTCTTGATCAACAAAGTTCGCAAACTTCAGTTCAAGGAATAAGGACTTATACATATATGTGTTTCCACAACAATTCTTATATTCTCCAATGGTTATATAATATAAACTCTCATTTCAATCATTGGAACATTCTTAGAGGACGTTGATATTTTATAGTTGTTATTCACAAACTATTTTTCGTCAAAGTAAGCAATTTCCAAAGTGATTGAAATTTTTCATGACTTTCGTCACTAGGTAAAGATGAACTTGGTTAATAGAAATCTTACCAACACATATTTCGAGAAATAGATAGGCGGGATAAACTCGGCTCAAAATAGCAAATGTGTATATCTAAGTCTATATAGCAAAACGATTTTTGTCTCAAGATAGGAGATAAATAGACTTTTGAGTGATAGATAAGTTCAAGTCTCCACATACCTTTTAGTCGATGAAGATCCACCGGTTCCTTGAGTAGTCCTTCGTCTTATATGATTATTGCCATGGAGTTCTTGAGCTCAACTAAACTTTCTATCCTAGTCCGAGACCTTAGCTATAGTAGACTAGAAATCAAGACTTATAGTTTTGATCACTAACATTGACAAACATGCTTAAGATAGCAACGCATGCGAGTTCAACCGAGCAATGGTCTAAGAATCTCCACCTTTGTCAATTTTAGTGAAAAAACTATCAATACATATGGAATACAAAAAATAAATAAATTAACTTTTGTATCTCCTATTCCATGCGCCTAATCTTCAATATTACTTGAAATCTTCGTCACTTCCAAGTACTCCAATGATCCCAAAGGTTGTAAGTTCAGCATTATCGTTGTTGAAAATCCATAGCTATAATAACGAGAAAACAAGAGTTCTCAATCATTGTTATACAATGTCATAGTATCATTAAACAAAGTCAAAGTTCAATTGTATCACAACTTCAACAACAATACTATGGTGATATGTATCACTCCCCCTTAGTCAATACTCCATCTCACATGGAAACCACTCCCCCTTACATAATGATCCTAAAACCAGATGTATTTGTAGTGTGAACTACATATTAATTCTCCCCCTTTTTGTCAATAAAATTGGTAAAGGTACAAGAACGGGATCCTAATGAAATTTCCGAAAGAGACATTTCTTGACCAAAAGAAAGCAAAAATATATCATCTTATTTAGATGCAATCATAAATCCGAAGCTAAATGCATTCATCAAGGAGTTTGTAAAGATACAAGATAACCCTTATAATATTCCACAGCCGCACTCCCCATAAAGATTTGGCAATTAAGCACAAGTTCAATTAAGAACTCTCCCCCGTAAAATGTCATTCCCGAAAGAACAACAAGAGCGACCTTAATTTCGAAAGAAAAGAAGGATTTTTTTTGACACAACACGCAAAAAATTCTAAAAGAAAAAACCAATCCTACGGAAACAACTACAGAATTGAAGTAAACACTACTGTAGTTTCAGACCCAATTTACCAAAAGATCGAGATAAGCACAGGGGCAAGAGTCATAGAAACAATTAATGAACCAAAACAACACCAATAGACTGTCGTAAGTGTTGAAAGCAGTGTCTAATGGTTTAGTGAGAATATCAACCAATTGTTGTTCGGAAGGCACAAATTCCATATTTATGATACCATTTTCATAGAGGTCTCGAATAAAATGATACCTTATATCAATCTGTTTTGTTCTTGAGTGCTCAATGGGATTCTCATTGATTCGAATCGCACTAGAGTTGTCACAAAAGATCTTCATTATTCCAGTATCAATTCCATAATCAGCTAGCATTTGTTTCATCCATATGATTTGAGTGCAACATGAGCCAGCAGCAATATATTATGCTTCACATGTAGACAAGGATTGTGAATTCTGCTTCTTGCTATGCCAAGCCACAAGATTCAGTCCTACATAGTAAAAAACCCCTGATGTACTTTTTCTGTCTTCTACACATCCTGCCCAATCAACATACGAATAAGAAAAAAGGTCAGTGTTAGTATCAAAAGTATAAGATATTCCATACTGACAGTGTGATTAACATATCGTATGATCCTTTTTACAGCTGCAAGATGAGATTCCTTTGGATTAGCCTGAAATCTAGCACAACAACCAACACTAAAAGAAATATCAGGTCTAGTGGCTGTAAGATATAAAAGGCTACCAATAATAGATCGATACAATTTTTGATCTAATTTTACTCCTTTCTCATCTCTGTGCAGTTTACCAGTAGTGGGCATAGGTGTCAGTTTTGGAGATGACTTATCCAGACCGAATTTTGACACAAGATCCCTTGCATACTTTTCCTGGGATAAGTAAATTCCATCCTTATGTTGTTGAATTTGCAATCCAAAGAAGAATTTTAATGCACCAACGTTGCTCATTTCAAATTATTTAGCAAGAGAGACTTGAAAATCCTTTGCAAATCTCTCAGAAGTTGAACCATAGATGATATCATCTACATAGACTTGAGCAATGACAACATCTTTACCACTCCATTTGGTAAACAAAGTTTTATCAGCTCCACCTCTTGAAAAACCTTTTCTAATGAGCGAAGTGGTAAGTTTTTCAAACCAGGCTCTAGGTGCTTGTTTTAACCCATATAATGCCTTTTTGAGCTTAAGAACATGATCTGGGAAATCAAGGTTTTCAAATCCTTTAGGTAGAGCAAAATATACTTCCTCCTTTAGAATTCCGTTTAGGAATGCGTATTTTATATCCATTTGGAAAAGCTTAACCTTGAGAAAACAAGCATGAGCTAATAAAAGTCTAATGGACTCAAGTCGTGCCATAGGAGCAAAGGTTTCGTTAAAGTCGATACCCTCAATTTATGAGTATCCTTGAGCAACAAGTCTGGATTTATTTCTGATAATTGTGCCAAATTCATCAGACTTGTTCTTGAATATCCATTTTGTTCCAACAATATTGACATTTGAGGGACAAGGTATGAGTTCCCATACATCTTGTCTTTGAAATTGATTTAACTCTTCATGCATTGCATTCACCCAAAAGGGATCGTTCAGAGCTTGATCAATATTTCTTGGTTCTACTTGTGATAGATTACAACCAACATTGCACATGTTTTGAAGTTGTCCTCTAGTCTTAGTTGTAGAATATCTTCCCCCTAAAATACTGTTGGGATCATGATTCCTTTGAACCCAGAGGTGTCGTGGAGGGACACGTTCTCGTTCGTCAGGAGTAGCCTGATCAGTTCTCTTCTCCTCGTCACTAGAAATATCAGGATCAACAACATTTGGTATAACTTTAACTTATTCTGGTATTTCTTTGACTTTCTCAATTGTCTCGGTAGGAGGCAATTCAGCAGGAGGATTATCATGATGAAAATCACTAATATCATCAATGATAACGTTAGCAGATTCCATCATGACCTGGGTTCTAAGATTAAATACTCGAAAACCACGGCTATCAGAGGCATAGCCAAGAAAGATACCTTCATCACTTTTGGTATCGAATTTACCTCTCCGTTTTCGATCTTTTAGGAAATAACACTTACTTCCTAACACTCTAAGATAGTGTAAGTTGGGTTTTCTTTCATACCACAACTCAAAAGGAGTGTTTAGGATTTTAGACCGTAAGTAAACACGGTTGATCAAATAACATGCTGTAAAGACAGCTTCTCCCCAAAACCTTAGAGGTAAGTTTTTGTTATCGAGCATTACCCTGGTCATTTCCTGAATGTTCTTATTATTTCTTTCTGCAACTCCATTATCTTGAGGAGTAATGGGTGGTGAGTATTGTTGAATAATCCCCAGTTCGTCAAAAAATTCAAACACCTTAGTGTCCTTGAATTCAGATCCACGGTCTCTCCTAATTTTCTTTAGTTTGCGACCTTGTTCGTTCTGGATTCTTTTAACAATGATCTTGAATTCATCAAGGGTTTCATTCTTATGAGAAAGAAATGCAACCCAAGTGAATATGGTGTAGTCATCTACCATAACTAAAGCATACTTCTTACCAGCAACCGTGGGTTGTTGAATTGGTCCGAAGAGATCCATATGAATTAAATCAAGTGGAGCTTTAGTGAGAATATCTTGAGATGATTTATGGTGAACTTTCGTTTGTTTACCCTTTTGATAGGTACCACATACACCTTCAATCTTTGCATTGATTTTGGGAACGCCCCTAACAAGTTCTTTGTTAATGATCTTAGTTAGAAGACGGTAGTGGATGTGAAAAAAACGCTCATGCCAAAGATGTGTAGATTCCACCTTAGTCAAATTGCAACAGTTGATGAACTGAATATCAAGAAGATAACAGTTGTTTTTACCACGAGTTCCTTGAAAAATTACTTTCCCAGTTTTATCTACAATGTCACATCCATTTGCATTGAAGACAAATCGATGGCCTTTGTCACAAATTTGACTAACAGAAAGAAGAGGTGCAGTCACACCTTTTACGTAGACTACATCATGGATTTCAGGTACGCCGGGTAATTTGATCGTCCCCTTCTTGCTTATGTAGCAAAAACTCTCATCTCTAAATGTTACAGGCCCTCCTTCATAGTCGTCTGAGGAGACGAACCAAGTGAGATCACCTGTCATATGTCTGCTACATCCACTGTCAAGAAACCATTGAAAGGGTGATGTTGATTTTAAAGCAAAAGCTCCCATACTATAAGTAGTATTATGTTTAGGGTTTCCTGATAGTTTTGTATGTCTTTTTAGAGAATCAAAAAGTTGTTTAGTTCTCTTGTGAAGATTACTTGCAACTTTTAGACTCTTTTGAAAAGACACACAATCATGTTGAAAGTCATTGGAGGAATCACAAAACAAACATGGGCCAACACCTTTTAGTTTGGCAGAGCAGTTCTGAGTCAAATCAGTTTTCACAACCTCTACTCTTTGTTTATCAACCGATTTACGACAGTTCTTCAAAGAGGAACAACTGGCGTTACTCGAATCCATCAAAGGACTTGTTATGGGTTTCAAATCCTTAAGTATCGCAATTTCAGCAACAAGATCAGAATTGATCCGGATTTTTTTCGTCTAACCTTTTATGGAGAATAAGCAGTTTATCAGAACTTTTTCTACAATTGGTTTTTAAACCTGGTGAAGCATTACAAGAGACTTTATCATCCATAGAGTCAGATCGCTACAAACACAGACTTGCGAGGTCTTGAACGTTTTTTCCTGCTCTGATACCAATTAAAAAAGTGGGGGTACAACAACCACACCCAATATTTCGCTTAGCAATCTGTATGGACAAACTCCAACATACTTTCTAGAGAATCAACTAGACAGTCAGACTCAATATAGATAAAAAGTATATCAAAGAGTTTATATCTCAATCTGTCGATTCAATATATATTCAAGCAAATAGAAATCTGCGAGTCTTTATCAAATACTAGAGAAATAACTTGGATGGTACCAAAGACCAATATCCAAGTGTCAATCAATTTAAATCAACAACCAAAAGGTCGGATATTCTAATTGATTGAACAACGCACAACCTGTTATATTTCAATTATATAACAAAATATAATGCGGAAAAGAAATAACACAGACACCAGAATTTTGTTAACGAGGAAATCGTAAATTCAGAAAAAACCCGGACCTAGTCCAGATTGAACACACACTGTATTAAGCCTCTACACACACTAGCCTACTCCAAATTAACTTCGGTCTGGACTGTAGTTGAACCCCAATCAATCTCACACTGATCCAAGGTACAGTTATGCTCCTACGTATCTGATCCTAGCAGGATACTACGTACTTGATTCCCTTAGTTGATCTCACCCACAACTAAGAGTTGCTACGACCAAAAGTCGAAGACTTTAATAAACAAATCTGTATCACACAGAAAAGTCTACTGTAATAGATAAATCCGTCTCCCACGAATATACCTACGAGTTTTGTTCCGTCTTTTGATAAATCAAGGTGAACATGAACCAATTGATAAACCGGACTTATATTCCCGAAGAACAACCTAGTATTATCAATCACCTCACAGTAATCCTAATCGACGCAACGGAAAAAGATATTGTGGAATCACAAACGATGAGACGGAGAAATCAATCTCAAGCCAATTCTTACAATTGTACTCGTACGATAGAAACAACAAGATCAGATCATACAACTACGAGAAAGTAGTATCGGTCTGGCTTCACAATCCCAATGAAGTCTTTAAGTCGTTAAACTGGTTTAGAAGAAAAAACCAAAGGTTAAAGGAGAATCGACTCTAGCTTAGCACAACTAGTATCACACAGAAGGTGTGGGGATTAGGTTTCCCAGTTGCTAGAGCTCTCTCTTATATAGTCTTTCAAATCAGGGTTTGCAATCAATGTTAGCTTGGTAACAAAGCATTCAATATTCACCGTTAGATGACAACCTGATTTAGATTCAAGCTAATATCTTTCAAACATTAGATCGAAAACTAGCTTGTTACACACAAATGAAATGCACGTTTCTAGGCTTGTGTAACCATATCCAAACTTGTACATTTGTTTGTTCAACAATAGTCAACCAAATGGTTAGCCATATGATCACTTTCATATCAACCATATTCTTCTTCACCATAACTAGTTCAAGTGACTCAAATGAACTAGTTATAGAGTTTTTCAATTGCAAGGAAATCTTATGTAATTACACAAGACACAATCGAAGCAAAAACGATTTGATTCACTCGAATCGGTTCATGAACTATATAGCCACGGTTTGAATTTGCATTCCTTAGTTTATATAAGAATAAGTTCAAGAACATGGTTTCTAGATATAACCTACTCAAGTTCGCGGACTGGTTTCACAGACTTAAGTTCCCGGACGGAGTTCACAAACTCCAGCAGAAATTCTCGGGATAAGAAATTCCGCCAGTTCGCGGACTTGGCTCACGCCACCATGCCGGTTCTCTTGATTAACAAAGTTCGCAAACTTCGGTTCAAGGAATAAGGACTTATACATATATGTGTTTTTACAACAATGCTTATATCCTCCAATGGTTATATAATCTAAACTCTCATTTCAATCATTGTAACATTCTTAGAGGACGTTGATATTCTATAGTTGTTATTCACAAACTATTTTTCGTCAAAGTAAGCAATTTCCAAAGTGATTGAAACTTGTCATGACTTTCGTCACTAGGTAAACCTGAACTTGGTTAAAGCAAAAGCTTACCAACACATATTTCGAGAAATAGATAGGCGAGACAAACTCGGCTCGAAATAGCAAATGTGTATAATCTAAGTCTATATAGCAAAACGACTTTTGTCTCAAGATAGGAGATAAATAAACTTTTGAGTGATAGATAAGTTCAAGTCTCCACATACCTTTTAGTCGATTAAGATCCACCGGTTCCTTGAGTAGTCCTTCGTCTTGTATGATGATTGCCATGGAGTTCTTGAGCTCAACTACACTTTCTATCCTAGTCCGAGACCTTAGCTATGGTAGACTAGAAATCAAGACTTATAGTTTTGATCACTAACATTGACAAACATGCTTGAGATAGCAACGCATGCGAGTTCGACCGAGCAATGCTCTAACAAATACAAACGAAGTTCTATTGGACCACACAAGGGGGAGTGTTGTAAGGCGTACGACCCATGGGTGTGCGGCCCAACTAGAAACCTAAGGGTTTCTCTTTACATTACATGTATATAAAGGATACTTTATCTATGTAATAGGCTAATCAATAAAAATTCTTCTCTTCTATGTCTCTTCCTTTTTGCCCTATTATTCTACTACAACAAATGCATCTTTTTTTTACCGTCAAACCTTGTCACCGACACTGGCCTAAGACGGTAACTTCATTATCTACTTACATATGTTCCAAAAACTAGTAAGTGCTCACCTCATATCCCATATATACCAAGTCATGCATTGTACCAATTTACAATCAATGAAATGAAATCATCAACTTTGTCTTGTACCAAAAACAGATAGTGCATAACTATTTATCTCAGGGCCGTAGGAATCATAATCCATAACTTCGTATTGGAACACTTTATGTAGTGAATCTTTAATTAATGAAATCATATTCAAAACCTTTGTGGCTCGTGGCAACCACATGGCAATAAGTACACTGTTTTAATATTCTCGTATGTTCAGATCCACATAAAGACAACTCAAGTACATCTGCTACATACTCCTATTTTTTCTCTCCAGATTTTTTCTCCATAACGTGTCCCACATCTAAATCCCGGATTCAGAAAGAGTGATGTTAGATTGACCGGAGGTTTTATCGCGTGGGATGTACTGAGAGGCTTCCGATGGTGAATTTTGTTGAGATTTTAGCATTGAGATGGGTGAGTGCAGGAGTGAATCCCACTCTCTCTCGCACAGTACACCACTCGTGATAAATACCCCGGTACACTTACAAGGCAAGGACACTAGCACTCGTAACAGCAGCTTGTGCTAACATAGGCAAGGACCCAAACTAGTTCTTGGGCCTGTAACTTGGATCAGGGCCTCGGATACAGCTGGCTCAACAGAGGCCTTGAGGATGGTGACATGTGCCCGTGACCAAACCGCAAAATGCTCTTAATTGTTGTTCCATCTGCTATTTTGGGATTAAGATGGTAGCTCTCAATGTCTCATCTGCATGCTCCAAAACCAGAACGTGGTGCCCAGCTATTACTAATTATTCTGAGCCAATTTTCGGCACTAAGAATTTAAGATGGGTAGCTCATGTGCATGTTCCAAAACCAGAAAGTGCCCAGCTATTACTCCCTATGCTAGGCCAAAAACTGGCACTATGATGATAACACAGCTGCATCTTCCAAAACCAGAAGCTACCCAATTACCCCCATGTTAAATCAAATTTAGCATTTCCTTGGTTCATAGTGAAAATAGTTGTATTTTACAATTTTCAACATAGCTAACTCCGTATGATGATGGTATCTGACTTGCATTTTTGCAAAAAGCAGTCGGGGCCAATATAGTCAATCTCCTTTATATTTCTTTATCTTGGTGAGATTTTTTTTTTTTCTTCCACCTCTTTTGAAGCATGCATTTTATTAAGTTAAACTGACATTACGCATGTGAATGTTATGCCCATAAAGTGTGCTATTACAATAGAGCTTATAGGTGGGAAATTACATTGTCCCACACTGTTGTTGAGAGCTTTCCTATAGAGCAATCATCTGTCGCTCGATTTGCCAGACCATCTTGGTGAGATTCTGGATGGCTTCTCGGCATGACTTTCCAAGAAACACTTCTCCAAATACATAAGTCAAGATTAATTTTTCCACTTCTAGAAATTGTTTTGAAATTTTGTGCCCAAACTGATTTCTTGCTTTTTTATTTATTTTATTTTTTTGATTTCTAAAAATCACTCTATACCCGTCCAAACGGGCTTTCAAGTTTTTGTACTAATCTACAATCAATGAATTATAATCAATTTTGTCATGTGCCACTTAATACTCATGGTCTAAGATGGCAACTCGTGTAACCAAAACAGAAAGTGCACAACCACTATTCCCTTTAACAGAATATATATAGATAGATGGGGTCATATGATATTCAAAGTTTATAGCAGTGAAAATCTTCAAATGAATGAAATCATCAATTTTGTCAGAACCTTGTGGCGTGTGGCAACCACATGGCCTTAAGACAGTATCTCAAAAGTTGATGCTGGAGTCAGATATTGACACCCAAGTAAAGACAACTTCAAGTACCCCGGCCCGAGGGTACTTGTGTCAGTCTGTCACCATCTGTCAGGTCTACATAATCACCCAAAAACCCTACTGCAATCCCACTCAGAACAACAACAACTACTGTGTTAGTTTGTTAGTGTCTGCATCTCTATCCATCATTACAATCCAAACTCCCTTTCTCTGTAAACACACGTGATTGGGTTGTAATCACACAGAAGTGAATCAGTGATCAATCCCCTCGGAAGGGTTTTCAGAGATTTTATCCAAAAGGGTTTTGCTTGCATCATTATCTTCTTTAGATCGTGTTTGAATTTCTATCAATGGCGGAAACAGCTAAAGAGAAGTTATTGGATAACCATATTGAGAAACATTTTACTGCAGGTGCAATTGTGAGAGATGTGATTATTGGGGTTTCTGATGGTCTCACCGTTCCGTTTGCTCTTGCTGCTGGTCTTTCCGGTGCTAATGTTGGGTCTTCTATTATTGTCACCGCTGGTCTTGCTGAAGTTGCTGCTGGTGCCATATCCATGGGTCTCGGAGGGTAATAATAATCTTGATTCCTTTATGTGAAAAATTGAATATTTTTTTCATTATTTCTCTGTAAATCTGGTTTTTACTTTCATGGGTTTGTAAAATTATCAAAATTTTCTGATTTTACCCCTTTATAAGGGCCATTGATATGTTTTGGAGGTTTGATGAAAGTTACCCCCATGAATTTTATCCAATTTCCAATCGATGGGTGCTGAATTTTAATGGGTTTATGCACACAGGTATCTTGCGGCAAAAAGCGAAGAGGATCATTATCATAGGGAGCTGAAGAGAGAACAGGAGGAGATCATCAATGTCCCTGATACAGGTCCTTGAACTCAATTCCCTGTTTTCTCTTTATTTTAATTATAATTCAATTGAGCTGCATTATTCTTTGGATCAATTTCATATCCGTAAAGAACTCGTTGAATTGTTTTGTAATTTTTGGAATTCAAATTGGGGTATGAAACCCAGCTTTGGTCACAAATCTGGGGACCAAAAGCACATGACTCAAGAAGTAATGTTGCAAACTGTCGCTTGGTTACATTTTAACGCATTACGCAATTGTTTGGAACAAACAGTCTAGAGTGAGACCCGTGAGAGGAAACCAAATGAAATGTTTTTGTCCCGTTTTGCATTTTGTGTTTGTTGATCTTAATACAATTGGTTTGTAGCCATTGATGCCTTTTTGAGCCTCAGTTTGGCTCTAGCCGCACCTTATTTCAAAGTTGAAATCTGTGGTGAATTACCCAACCAACATAATGGTCCAAACTTTTCATAGTTTAGTCTTTTCGGTTTTTACTGTTTGGCGAACTTGTTCAATTACAAGGGTAAAGTGCAGCTTTTAAGTTGATCTTGCTGCTTTATGAGGTGTTAATGTCTTATATGCTTTTGTCTGTGCCAACTGGGTAAATACTCTGCTAATGTCATGCATCCTTGCTAGGATAATCTTTCAAGCAACATTGTTTAAAACAAGCATGTGTATTGAATTCCAGAGGCTGCTGAGATTGAGGAGATTCTCGCAGAGTACGACCTGCAACCACATGAATATGCACCTTTGGTGAATGCTCTCCGAAAGAAACCCCAGGCATGGCTGGATTTTATGATGAAGTAAGTTTGTCATCTTTCAGCATGGTATGATATGTGACAGTATAAATTAGAGGTTTTATGAGCCAATTTTAACAGACTACGGACAGTAGTCTTAAAGTGACTTTTACTGCTTGTATCAGGGGTAGACAGTACAACTGCAAGTATGCTATAATTTAAGTTTCATACAGTTACTACATGAGCTCAATCTAAGTTTGCATCTTTACTGTTACTTGGTAATCATCGTTATAATAAGTCATTAATTACACAATATTCTTCTAGATCAACCCATGAAATATACTCCAGTGAACTCGTTTTGATCTGTGAATTACTAAGGCCATGACAGGTTTAATTTTGACATTTCCCTGACAGGTTTGAACTCGGATTAGAGAAGCCTGATCCAACAAGAGCATTAGAGAGTGCATTCACAATTGCGTTTGCTTACATTTTAGGTGGATTGGTACCTCTCCTTCCTTACATGTTCATCCCGGACGCTGTCAAAGCCATGCTAACCTCAGTGGCCGTTACTTTGATAGCACTGCTTTTCTTTGGCTTTGTTAAGGGTCACTTCACCGGAAACCGACCTTTCAGAAGTGCTTTTGAGACAGCTCTAATTGGGACAATCGCCTCTGCTGCAGCTTATGGAATAGCTAAGCTTGTACAAGCAAAATGAGCTAAAGAGAGGATCCAAACCGCCAAATTTTATATATGTAGTGAAGCGAGCTTAGTTGATGCATCTCTAGTAGAAGGAATATTACTATGTGGAGAAAATAGGATGAGTTATTAGGACTAAAAATCTTTAAATTTTTTCAATGTAATAAATTATTAGGATTTCTGATCATTCATATTAGAGTCTTTGGTTATCTCTATAAATCACTGGAGCTCCGGGCATCAGATTTGGTTGACATAAGCTTTTCCAAGCCAGGAGATTGATTCTTTCAGATGGAGTACTTTGATTCGAGAGATCAATCTGTATAAATCCGGCCTAAACCAAGAAATGGCCGTTCCAGACTTGCTTTGGTCACAAAGTGAAGGAGAAGGGTTGGTCTAGGGAGGGAAGCGTAGAGAGTGTTGAGACCAGAATAGTTGATTCGAAATAGATGGGAAAGCTAACCAGTGATTTATGAGTATTGTATTATCCTGATTTCGAATCAGATTCTTAGGCAATTGAAACTTAAAAGCAGACCTGCCAGTTTGGGGTAAGATTTTTTACCTTTCCTGTTCTGCAACCTTGCTTCAAAAAAATTCACTGTTGCAGCAAAAGAACTCTGCTTAGAAAGTCCTGACAGAAGTGGTACTACTTTTCAGTGTCGTTTCTTATCACTATCATAGTTCTCGACAGGCTCCTTGGCTAAGATTTCACCTAAATGAACATGAAAGATTAAAAATTGCAACTTCTGATCTTTTTACATTGAGATTTGAGATGGTAACTCGCATCTGCATTTTTCTAAACCAGAATGTTCCCCAAACTTGGCATTTCCTTCCTGGGCCGGTATTGTGAAAAGCCATATTGGGATCCCTTCCATTCTTAATTACTACTTACACGCAAACCTGCTTATTTTTTAGAGTCATCGTCTATCCCTATAATCTATATAGACCATATTCTAATGGATCTGATCTATTTTATTACCACCAGTCTTTTTCACCGATGGACTAAGATGGCATCACCATGTGCAATTTTTGATTCCAAAACAAAAAGTGCCGCACCTAATATTCCATACGTTGTTGTACTTGGCACGTGGCTTCATACCTTAGTCAATATTAACCATCATTACAATGTAATAATGACTCATAGTAATAATTAATTAATGAGAATCGTGTATTTTGTTGTGGCACTCATTATGGTGGTGGTCTAAGATGGCAACTCGTGGCCCTAAAAACAAAAAATTCACAACCACCATTCCGTATATGTCCATGTATTTTTAACTTCACGTAGTTCCGGCTTTTTAACCTCTCCTTATAAAACAAAAGAAAAAGGATACCCAAACCACAGTGATACTCAACTCCCTTTTTTCACCTCCCTATTCACCTCTAAGAACTTGAAAAGCATCCACGAGGTGAGGATGTAACATATTGATGTGTTTTTGGTATCCAAACCATGGTTTTTAAAATTTGGCTTGATCCGGGTAATACCTGGATTAATCAGAGTATATTCATTTTGTTCCCATCCAAGATAGGTTGTCAAGGAATATCAGAAAGATGTTAAGAGACCAAATTATCCTTGCTATCAATACCCTGCCGACTGAAACTTGGTTTTGAAAATTTTCAAAGCCAATTCACCCTATGAGGTTCATCTGTGATGAAATCGAAAATCAAAACAAAACTACAAAAAATCCAAAATCCAAAATCAAAACAAAATCAAAAAAAAGAAAAAAAAAAAAGTGGCTACGGGATTTGAGATTGGGTATGATTTTGTACCCAATCTTAAACCGAGTACAAATTCATACACGGTTTGAGATGGGTACAAAATCATACTCAATCTCAAATCGCATACGATCCCACCTTTTTACAAAAGTCGGCAGGGTGTCTTTTTGGTGATCTTGCCGAGTGGTATCAGTCGGCAAGGTGTCTTTTTGGTGACCTTGCCGACTTTTCAACTCTGAAATTAGCATTTACAGGGTCGGCACCGTATTCATCGTTATACCTTACCGACTATGGTTTAGTCGGCAGGTTATGAAATTAGTACCTTGACGAGTAATCATGCATTTGTAACACCTTTCTTTGTATGTCAACAATTCTATAGTCGGCGAGGTATTTTTTGTCGACCGTGCCGACTATAAGGTAGCCGGCAAGGTAAAAAATCAATAAGATGCTGACAAGTAAAACATTTAGAACAGTCTCTTGTGTGTCAAAAATAATAAAGTCGACATCTTCTTCATTCACCGACTTTGTCGGCCAAAGCTAGTCGGCATTTTCTTCATTCGTCGACCTTGCCGACCAAAGTTAGTCGACATTGTCTTCATTCGCCAACCCTACCGACTTTTCATAGTTTCAGAATTGAGAGTGTTGATTTCTTCTTTAATTTTGAGTATGATTTCATACATCAGCTTTGCAATCCTCTTTTTAGAAGTGTTTGATTAGTATGTTTTCATTTCCGTTGCAAAAAATTCTGAAAACAAATTTTTGCATCATATATCCTCCCAGATGAGTTCAATCAAAAACAAAATTTCATAACTTAAATTCATAAGTTTTAATCTACTCAATTAATCAATCTAAACTCAATTAATTAAGCTAATCAAATTTTTAGTGTTAATTAAACAAGGGTATATTAGCCATTTAGAAAAAATATGGCTAAGGGGTGGCTTCTTTTACTTCAAAATGACCTGGGTTTTGTCTCATTAGGTACTCCCCAATTAATTTGGGTATACCCTTATCAAGCCAGGTTTTAAAAGCGTACGCTTTACGCTTCGCTTCAATTTTTCTGAGAAACGCTCTGAAGCGTACCTATGAAACATGTAGTCAATGACTTTGACCAAAATCAAAAACGCAAAATGGTCAAACTTCAAGAAATAATGTTCTAAAACTTAAAAAACAACAGTGGAATTCAAACCTATCACCTCATGTGTCGTATGTGAATGCTCAACCACTGTTCTACATGGTTATTTTGGATAATATTTGGTCATATTTTATATTTATAAATATTTTCATACTTATTTATAATATATCAAATTTTATATTTTACGATTCACCGCCAACCATAAAGCGCCATTTCACGTTTCAACCTGCACCTCGCTCCTCAAAAATAGAAAACGAGTCACGCTTCAGTGCTCCACTTCACACTTTCAATACCTCGATCCAAACACCCTATAACCGTAATGGCCACTTAAATTTTTCCTAGCAATGAATGTAATTCACACCAAACCTATCGGCATGCTCCAAAACCAGAAAGTACATTACTGGCACTACTTGTATGCTAATCCAAATTTGGGCATTTTGCATTAAGATAGTAACTCACTTCTGTAGATTCCTAAACCAGAAAATGCCCAACTAATATTCCCTGTTCTAAACCAAATTTGGCATTTCCTTCCTTGGCCGGTACTGTAAAAAGCTATATTGGGATTTGCTATCATTCTTAATTAGATCCTTGTCTATCTGTAATAAACCATCTTTTAATATAATTATCAGATCTGATCTATAATCATATTTATTTAATCACCAATCTTTTTCAGCCATGGACTAAGATGGCAACATCATTTACATATGTTCCAAAACATCCACACCTAATATGCCATATTTTGTACTGCTTTTTTGTACTAAAGTACGCTTTAAGCGCGTGGCTTACACACTTAGTCAATTCATGCAATAATGATGGTGGTCTAAGAGCAACTGCAGTGGTGCGATCAAAACCAAAGATCAAAGATCAAAAAAAAGACCAAAATTTGGGTTTAGTCCGTGGTGTAACGCAACGGTACATGATTAAAATTTCGTCAGGCGGACTTTAAAAGTCCGCCCCATCCTTTGTAAATTTTAACAGGCGGACTTTAAAAGTCCGCCTCACTAAAATTCCATCAGGCGGACTTTAAAAGTCCGCCCCATTCTTTGTAAATTTTAACAGGCGGACTTTAAAAGTCCGCCTCATTCTTTTTTTTTTTTATTTAATTAAAATTTCATCGGGCGTAATTTAAATCTCCGCCCGTTAACAAGCGTACTTTAAATTTACGCCCAGCAACAAGCGTACTTTAAATTTACGCCCGACTATATTAGAATTTGGGATTTGGTCGCGACCATATTTGGTCTGGAATTTGATCTTTGGTCCAAATTTGATCTTTACTCCGTCCCACTGTGTTACGATCTCATCCCATAAATTTGGTTATACTCGCCCACTGTGGATGCTCTAAGATGGCCCCCAAAAACAAAAACTTCACAACTAACTATTCCTTAGAGCATCCACAGTGGCGAGTATAACCAAAAATTTGGGATGAGATCGTAACGCAGTGGGACGGAGTAAAGATTAAATCCCAGCCAAAGATCAAATCCCAGATCATATTTGGTCGCGACCAAATACCAAATCCTAATATAGTCGGGCGTAAATTTAAAGTACGCTTGTTGCTGGGCGGACACCCAACCATCCGCCCGTTCACTTACTCATCAGGCGGGCACCAAACCATCCGCCCCATTCAAAATGAAATTCATCAGGCGGACACCCAATCATCCGTCCGTTCACATTTCGTCAGGCGGACACCAAACCATCCGCCCCATTCAAAATGAAATTCATCAGGCGGACACCCAACCATCCGCCCGTTCACTTACTCATCAGGCGGACACCAAACCATCCGCCCCATTCAAATTTCGGGCGTAAACCAATTTTACGCCCCATTCAAGCGTACACCAAATTTACGCCCGTTTTCGTGCGGTGATTAATTTTACGCGCGACCAAATTTGGTCTTCTCCCCATAACGTCACAGTACAGATTAAACTCATATTTAGTCTTTTTTTTTGGTCTTTGATCTTTGAGTTTAGTCGTACCATTGCAGTCGCTCTTAGATATGGACGATTTGTTAGGGACCATGGTTTTTGAGGGGACCATGATTTTTTTAAGTCACCTTCCCTATAGTTATAAGGGTGTTTTAAAACATTGAAATGACTAACCTACCATTAACCTAATTTAATTTAAAACCAACCCAATAACCACCTATATATATATATGTATAACCACCACCACCTCCTTCCACCACCACCTTCCACCATTGCCGATTACCACCACCACCATCTCCGATTATCACCACCACCAACCACCGATTACCACCACCACCATCGCCCACCACCGCCGATTACCACCACCACCTCCTCCGATTATCACCACCACCAACCACCGATTACCACCACCACCAGCAACCACCACCACCACTATATATATATATATAGCTTAATTTAAAACATTAACAAAGATATTCTCACAAACCCATTACTTGTCGTTCGTTTTTGGTTGAATAAATGAGAAGTAATCATTAAAATGAGTTGAAAATGGAAGTTGCAGAGAGGTTTAATAGAGGGTTTTTTTCAGAGAAAAGTTCGGTTATCACGAATTAATTTTTTCATAATCGAACTCAGAGTTCGGTTCATTCGCAAAAACATACGTTTAGCCGAACTCCTTGTATTAGAACAACACAAGTTCATAAGTTCGGTTCCTTCGCAAAATAAGGATATCACCGAACTTTAGTTTACGAAAATAATGAGAAGTCCACAAGTTCGGTTCGTTCGCAGAAATATTAAGTTTTCTTTGTAACCGAACTCTACCTTTGAAACTTCGTAATCGAACTCTACCTAATTCGCCAAGAAATAAATTTCGTAGTAACCGAACGTTTGCCTAATTGCAAATATGCATATATAAGCCCAGTTCGGTTGATTCGCAAAATATGTTGAAGTTTGCGAACCAACCGAACTTCTAACACTAGGTTACTTTTAACCTGCAGTTCGGTTGGAAACTTGGTTGCGTTGAAGTTTGCGAACTAACCGAACACACAAAACCTCCATTAACGAGCGAGTTCGGTAACCTGCGTGTTTGGAAAACGTAACCGAACTACACTTTCAGGTGTGTTCGGTTACATGTTCTTGACATATGGTAACCGAACTGGCCCAAATCTACATAAAAAATTTCATTTTTTTTTTTGAAAGTTTGGAGCAATTCAACCAACATTATCTAAGTTTGAAGCATACCTGGGTACCCAAATACCTTCTTCCGGTTGTGGTTGGTAAAATCCATCGTTTTTCATGTTTTCCTTCTTCATCTTCTCTAACTTTACTCTCTCAATAATTCTACTTCTTTAAAAAAAAAACATCTGATTTTTTAATCTCACTAATTATCTTTAACTTAATCATCTCACTAATCATTATACTAACTATTATTAACACTAACTAATCATCACCCAAAATTAATCAGGAGGGTAATTTAGATATTAATATAAATATGTAGATAAGGGGTAACCTAGATGTACTTCTAATGTCTTTACGCAAAATAAAACCATTGTCCCCAAAAAAACCATGTTCCCCAAAAAATCGTTCTTATATATGTACATCGATGGGCCATAGTTTACAATTTTTTCTTATATTGTTGGCATGGACCAGAAGATGAACTACTTGTCGGTGCGAAGATTCGAATATGTGACCTCAATTATGAGAATCAATCAATTTGACTAACATATTCTTAAAATATTGTTGGCATGTATGAAAAGTTGAATTTCTGACCTCAAATATGAGAATCATTCGATTTGGGTAACCCAAATTGGTTAATGGAACTACACATTTGAATCTTTTCTACATAAGGCCACCTTATGAAAAGGGGTGGAGCATAACCAGGCTTCCCCTGGCTGGAGCCACCTCCACAGATCCTATGACATCTTTTTTCGTTACCTAACTCAAGTTGCACCATAAAAACTGTGGGAACATTATGGTCAAGCTCAGGATAGGGAAGGTTTTGGTTCCTCCACTACTTATGATCAACATTTAATCATGTTGTGACATATCATACTGTAAATTTAATCACGGAGTCTATCAATTTGGCTAACCCATTGCTATAATATTGTTGGCATGGACCGCACAACATGAATTTAGTTAACGGAACTTTGGGATCATAATTGGCTAACGCATTGCCTGTATGAAGATTCGAATCCCCGATCTTAGTCAACTATGAGAATCAAAAAAAAAAAAAAAGTTAGCGGAGCCATGATTTGAACCTTTTCTACACGAGGCCACTTTATGCTCGACATTTAATCATATGTCCCCCTAATGGCGGTACCTCGACACGTCTTCGAATTACAAAAAGTGCACCACAATGATATAATTCCATATCTTAATAGGGTCACATATTGTGGACATTATGTTACCATTCACGTATTTCATTTATAATTTTTTTATGAAATTTAAGAGGAGTTTTTACAAAATCTCCTAACAAATCGGTGTGGCTATAGCATGTTTTTTCTTTTGTTGAATCGGTTTTTGGATTTGACTCGACCTCTAACTCATCCCAAGTCAGATGTCAGACTGTTTGTTTTGCTTTTTGAGTTAGATTTGACTCGCGATCTGAGTCAGGTGATAAAATACCCTTTATTCGTGGAAACAAATCACTAACTCGTATTTTTGAGCCAAATGAGTCAGATTTGACTCAAAAAACAAACACATTGAGTCATATCCAGATGAATCAGATGATTTCGATCAGATTCAGGCGAGTCAGACCCAGACGAGTCAGTTGAGTTGGGAGAAAACAAACAATGTGTTAATCTCAGAAATTACACCCAGAACGGGTCGTGGTATTTTTATTTTTTCTAAAACATGAGAGGGATTCCCACCTGTATGAATCTATATAAGACCTCTTCCAAATTCAAGAGCTGAGAATCTCGGTCCACTGACCCCAAATACGAAAGTTAGGTTTCTGGGAAACTGGGCTAATCTCGGATGGTTGTCCTAATACGTTGAAAATTATGTTACCACTGTGTGTTAGATGGTCATATTATGTTGACACTCCCACGTACAAACAGTTCGAGTGCCCCAGAGCTTGAAAGGGTATTGGTGTCACGTCAAACACAAAGACCCAAAAGTAGAAAAACAAAAACCCTACTGCTCTCCCACTCACAAGTACTCAGAACAGAGACCAAGACAACGAAACAACCGTGGAAGCTTGTTACTCCCTTTTCATCATCAATACTCTGCAATCACATGTGATTGGGTTATAAATTCATTGAGACGCAGTGATCAGTCCATCAAAAGGGTCTACAGATGCACTGAGATATACAGAGATATACTGAGAGGGTTTATCATTCATATCTCAATTCCTTCCAATCAATGGCAGAAACAACTAAAGAGAAGTTATTGAATAACCATACCGAGAAACATTTTACTGCCGGTGCAATTGTGAGAGATGTGATTATTGGTGTTTCCGACGGTCTTACTGTTCCATTTGCTCTTGCTGCTGGTCTCTCCGGTGCTAATGTCGGTTCTTCCATTATTGTTACTGCTGGTCTTGCTGAAGTTGCCGCAGGGGCTATATCCATGGGTCTTGGAGGGTAATCATGATTTTGATTCTATTTATATAAAAATTGAATTTTTAAACTTTCTGAATCTTTACCATTTGAGTGGCATCTGCATTTTCTTTATGCGTATCCAGTGATATGTTTTAGAAATTAACCCATGAATTTTATCCAATTTCCAATCAATGGGTGTTGAATTTTAATGGGTATTATGTTATTTATGAACACAGGTATCTTGCAGCCAAAAGCGAAGAGGATCATTACTATAGGGAGCTGAAGAGAGAACAAGAGGAGATCATCAATGTCCCTGATACAGGTCTTTGAACTTTTGTTAAATTGACTCATTGTTGTTTGGATCACTTCGGATTTGCATGGAAAGCATCGAACTTGTATTTTTTTTTTGTTTGAAACTTCTTTGGGATTCAAATCGGACAAAATGGGGTTCAACACCCAACTTTGTAATGTTGCAAGATGCCACTTACTTACATTTTTGACGCATTAGGCGTTCGTTTGGGAAGAATTCAAAAATAAACTAGATAGAAATGATGTCTGTTTTTTGCATTTCAAGGTACTTAAGAGGATAAGTAAAAATTCTAGTCTGTTTGTTGATCTTAATATGGTCATAGGCCCTGGATGCAGCCTCCAGCCTCATTACGGGTTGAAACTTTTCATGGTTTTAGTCTTTTCAGTTTATATGGTTTAGCAAACACGTCCAATTAGAAGTGTAAGTTGCAGCTTTTAAGTTGTTTTTTCTGCTTCCGGTGTTACTTTAGTCCAGATGGTTGTACGGACGGTAGACATTCACTGCTATGTTATTGATTCATCATGTCACATTTCAGTAAAAGGATGGTGAAATAACTCATTTGTTTCGAATTTCAGAGGCTGCTGAGTGTGAAGAAATTCTAGCAGAGTACGACCTACAGCCACATGAATATGCACCCCTGATTAATGCTCTTCGGCAGAAACCCCAGGCATGGCTGGAATTTATGATGAAGTAAGTTTGTTATCTCTAAGCATAGTATGATATGTGATAGTATGAAACTCAAGGTTTCCGTGAGCCAATATTTACAAATTACGGATAGTAGTCTTAAGGTGACTTTTTTACTGCCAATTTATCCGACAGTAATTTTTTGACGGGACAAAATACTTGTGTTTACTAGCATTACCCTTTGGGCTATGTTTATACACTTCCCGCTGTTTAAATTTTTTGACTTATTTTTACAGGTTTGAACTGGGACTAGAGAAGCCTGATCCAAAAAGAGCATTAGAGAGTGCATTTACGATTGCATTCGCTTACATTCTAGGTGGATTAGTACCTCTCTCTCCATACATATTCATCCCTGACGCTATGAAAGCTATGCTAACCTCAGTGGGAGTTACGTTAATTGCATTACTGTTCTTTGGCTATGTTAAGGGTCGCTTCACCGGAAACCGACCTATCAGAAGTGCTTTGGAGACGGCTCTAATTGGAACTATTGCCTCCGCTGCAGCTTATGGAATAGCTAAGCTTGTACAAGCAAAATAAGCTAAAAAGAAGATTCAAACCGCCAAAACCTGAATTCCACTAATCCTTTTTCTTTTTCTACATTTTCTCATCCTTTTGAATTTTCCATTTAAGACTGTATTTCAGCTTCATTTTCATTTTCTGCTATCAATTGTGTAATGTTATCTCGTGTTCCACTTTAAATGGAATCGTCTTTTGTCGTCTGCTTAATTTCATCCGCAGAATTATAGTTCTGAGAGTGTCTGTCACATACAGTAGGGCATCCTCCAAAAAAGCAGTGGTGCAGCGAGAATATTCGCGCACCAAGTGCAAAGGTATGGTATCTTGCCATAAAACAGAGAAAATTAAACAGGGGAAACTTGGGACTTGGTTTTCAGATCAGCATCTCCAGCTGAGATGTGCACGCCCACGCCTTTCAATTAAAAAGTTGTTCCTTCGCTACATTTTTACTCTTGTTCAAAAGGAAACCATAAACGTCATCCTCACCTTGTATGTGGTGGTGGGGAGACCTGCTCAGTGCTCTGTACGCCCTAGACAGTAAAAGCTGGTCCAGTCTCTCAAACGCTGGGTCACTGAATTCAAGATTAGATGCTCAAAATTCCCTTAGTGGTCGAGTTTGTTAAAAAAGTGGCAATAAAGTTTGCCAAAAGTGTTTGAAAATTGGTCCAGAACTTTGTTCATTGATTGTATCGGTCCTATAAACAAGCAAAAATTCACGAGTTCCGAGTAAACAGTAAATACAGACAGGTCTGGGATGCTGATGTTATTGGAATTTGGACCTTCTATTGGCGGGATCCCTCTACGTTTATAAAGACAGTAAAGTAAAATAGCTTCGGCAATCTAAAAATCGGAAATATCATTCGTTAAGCACAAAGTCAAAGTCCTTAATGGCAGATATGCTCAAAACTGACACTTTGTGTGTAGTTTTCGGTACTTCAGTGTGACCAACAGAAAACGAATACACTAACCAGTTGGTCTGGATTCCGGAGTGGCGCAAGTGTATTAGAGGTTCATAGTTGTTTGGGCAAGATCTAAAAGGACTGATTCAGGTAAGCGGAAAAAAGATATTCAGGCCTGGGCCAGAGGCTTTGATCAAGTCCAATAACTAGGCAAATTTCTTTTAGAATGATTTTTTGGAGACCACTCAAATTTTTACCAGGTTTATGAAGTCAAAATGAAACCCCTTATCTATAAATTTATGGTAATGGCTGAAATGTCCTTGTTCTTATTTTTATATTTTTTTTTTCATTTTTTTCATTTTCATTTTATTTGTTATCCATTTTTTTATTATTTATTTCATTTCTTTAAAAAGGATTTTATTAATCTATTAGAGGTTCGTACAAAATTTTGGTTTGTAGCCTAGCAACAAGCTGCGACCAACACCCTTTTGATTAGCAACTCATAATCTGTAAAAGAGAAACCTATCTACACCACTACTAGCATCATTACTAACTAAACGATTCTTCAATCTCTTAAAAAAACATAAAGTATCATCGCTAAGCTCATCCAAGGTAGAGAAAGCTAGAACACCCAAACCATAACCGTGTAAGACACATTTATCCAAATATTTAGTACATTTATGCAATACATCATTTGAAACAGCTTGGCCCGAAATAAAAGCACGGATGCCTTCCCCTGTGAAGAGTGAGACTCTGTGACATCCATAAAAACATCTTCGCCATTTTCCCAATTATGAACAAGAATATCTGCGAGGCACAAATCTCTATTATCATCTGACAAGATCCCAAGGTCCACTTATTTACGAACAGGTACGCCAACTTTGTAACAGATGTCAGCAATTACATTACGTACAAGGTCATGTCGAAACTTGAGCCCAACATCTTTGGAACAATGGAGTGCGTGATCACCAAAAATATTCATAGGTCTATTGCAACTTGAATATAAGCTACCTTCGACGAACACAGGAATACCAAGGAGGTAACAAAATACGGATCTAAATTGTCTCGACCCAAGTCATTGATTCAGCCCACTAATGGGTACAACCAAAAGATAATCTTTTGCATGCTTAACTCGATTGCATTTCCACAGAATGGAATCTCTTGCAGACATAGAAAATTGGATGGGGATTTGCTTCTTGACTGCGTCAAAATAATTAATTGCCAGGGAGTGCATAGAAGGGGGAGCAATATCATCAATGCAATAACTAGAAGGTAGTCCACATACCTGAATGAAATTCTGAAGAGACAACTGATAAGCAGATCCTTTAACTGATGAGAATAAGCTACAGAGTATCACCTTTTGGACAGAAACGGTCATGACTCTGGGAGGCAAGATGATACGGCACAGCGGAAACGACTTGAAAAAAATTGACACGCGGAGAATCCACTCCGGTAAATAAGACCCAAAGATGATAATCAACTTCAATCCATGAAAAAAGTGACGAATAAACGATCAAGATGATCAATCTCTCAAAGAGAAATGAACATGGTATTAACCAAACAATAGTTTTAATAGACGAGCTAATCCAAGATAATTACAATGATAAATAAAATGTCTATTTATAGCCTCCAAATATTAAACCTAGAAATCTAGAGCATTCCTAAAGAATATATTATTCTCATAAAACAGGATATATCCAACAAAGAAATTAATTATCCTAATAATAAAATACCAAAACTAACAAATATCCAAGATTTAGCCAAATCTTGAAATATATGAGACTTGCCAAAAATACGTCTTGTATCACAAGATAGCAGTAAGTACGAGTTTCTGCCATAGTATAAATGCCGGGACCGCCCTCCTTGAAAGGGAGTGTAGCTAATCGCTGTTGCAAACGCCCAAAACCAGCACCATCTCTTGTGACCAAAAGTCTCAAATACTGAAATAAATGACCATCAAAAAGTTAAGTGGCTGGTTGAAGTATTGCAGGGTTGGTAGTTTGCATTGCAAATATAATCTGGACACACCGGTGCAATTGCGAAGTAATAACATTTCACTTTGAGGGTCTTTGAGTTTCACGATGGCAGACATTAGCTGGATGGTCTTGTGTACCATGCTCAACATCATATCACTGATAAAATTCATGTTCAGACTCACTGGTCCTCCCAAAAGTTTAATACCATTAATAGGTCTACCAATATCCCGAGGGAAAACATCTTCAACAATACTTCTGGAATCAATGGACAGCCAAAAGACCTCCGTTTTCTTTATATTAAGATGTAAACCGCTATCTGGCCTTCGGTTTCTATATATGATGCTCAAAGCTTTGCCCACTCAAGTGTGTTACAGTAATTGTGCCATCATCAAGGTACCATGCGTGCAAATCAAGTTTGCAACGAGCCCCAATAGTTTTCACAATGGGATGAAAAGTCAAGGTAAACAACAAAGGACCGAGTGAGTCCCCATGTTGAACACCAAGTGCTGATGACAAAATATAATGATCATAATACATTTTGGTAGGCATACTATAGCAAAACTCAACCCAAGGTGAAATACTTGGACAATGAAGAGGAACTTCCTTAATGAAAAGTGACCGACATACCATATTGAAGGAGTTAGAGAAGTCAATAAGCATCATTGACATCTTGTCTGAATGGACTTTCATTTCCATCAAGCTATTTACAGTGTGTAAAATACTCTCACCCTCAACCGGCACACCAACACCAAATTGATGATCTCCCATATAGGATGTCATGTCCTTACCAATGGATAAAGCTGCTACTTTAGAAACCAGCCGACGCCAAATAGTACCAACCGCAATGGGCCTGATCCAACCACCCGTCTTCAATAATGGTGTTAGGGGTGCACTGACAATGAACTCACCTAACTGATGAGTGCTAAAAAGTGCATATTTCTATATATTTTTCTTGGCATTTAACTCATCTTTTGTGCGTTAATTCTACATTTTATCCCATATTCTGTATTTTCATTGTTTTCAAGAATAAATATTTTTATTAATTAATTTTGCATTTTTATGTAATAAATAAAGTTAGATGAATTGCGGAGCGGAAAAGAGAAAAAAAGTAGTGAAAAGTCGGGAGGAATTACACAAGGAAGCCGCGAAGAATGTTGTGCGCAAGACCAAAAGGCTAGAACTGGGCTTGAAGAGGAAGAATTTTCCTTAAAGAAGATATGGGCTTGGCATACCCAAGGCCCAAAACCCTCACCCAAATCCATTTCCTATATCCATACCCGTTTCCCTTTCTAGCCGTCAGATTGGATCATCTCAGCATCTTACGGTCGCAGCATCGCCAGTCATCAAAGTCTGAAGCTCCTGTCTAACACTACAGCACCTAACTCCATCTTGAGCCGTCAGTTTCGTTGTATCTGGCATCTGACGGTCGATACCATCCTCTTCACTTGTAGCCGTTAGATCAATCTATCATTTCCGCATCCCATGGCTCAGCTTTGCGAATCATCGAGACTTGATGCATCCGCTCAACACCCAAACACCTAACACCTAAACCCGCAAAACAAACGCACCCTTCTTCCCAAAACCATCGACTCCGTCTTCTCCATTCCGTCTGCAGAGAAAACTCTGCCACCACCATCACCTCCACTGCCCCTTCTCAACCACCACAACTCCCACCAAAAGCCATCATGGCTTCTAACAACCACAACCCATCATCACTACCACGTCCTACATCTTCCTCAACAACTAATTTCATCTATTTTCACGCCACTGAACCCTAGGTGTGAAGTTGGTGAAATAGGTTGATGAGCTAGAAGTAATTGGAGCAGGACATGGAGCGGGAAGAGAAATAGAAGGATGGGTCGACGTGATGGAGCAGTTATTTCATCGAATTAGGTAAGATTTGGTAAACCCTAATTTTACTGTTTTTTTTTTGGGAATTTGGGGATTTTGTTTGTAAACCCTAATTTAAGCTTGTAACTATAAATAGGGATGTGTGAGTGTTGTAGAAGGCATGCCTGGATTAGCCAGAGCACCACCTTAGAGGCCTGGACTAGCCAGTGCTCTCTACTGTTACTTCTTGTTTAATTTCAAGTTCAGTAATTTCAATTGTATTTGTTCACCATGTCTAGTATGTTCTAATTACTCTTGCTAGGGTGTAGATGAAACCCTTAGTCATATGTTGAGAAAATTTCTGTTCAATTTAATGTTCTTATGATGTTCACTGTTGTAGGATGATTACTAGCTAAAGCATTCAAATGCACTTGTGATGAGTTGTACTGTGAGAAGACAGTTCATGTTAGGAGTGAATTAGATAACATAGCTAGAATTATTATCCATTTTATCCTGTTAGGGATGATAGTTAGCTAAATTGATCAAATGAACCTGTGATAGGATGTACTGTAAGAAAACAGTTTATGCTAGGGGTGAGTTAGTGAGAATGGTTGGCATATTATCCATTTTATCCTTCCCTGGAAAGGAACAAGAACATAAGTTGAATAGGTATTGCCTTAGCTTAGGATTATTAGGTGGATTCAAATGCCCTAGTGCTTTTATTCACTGTCACTAGAAATAGTCAGGAAACTTAGAAATCAGTATAAAGATTTAGAAAACAACACCAGCTCCCTCCTTGTCCCTGTGGACTTCCCCTTATTTGCTCACTCACTACTTTAGATCCTGTATACTTGCAGGTTTAGGTTAAAACATAGTTTTAGGACTCATTCCTTGAGCTACCAAGTTTTTGGCGCCGCTGCCGGGGACTCGGTGACGGCGCATATGTTGTATTTCTTTCCTTGCATCATTTGCTGTTTACATTGCATTCTTGCTGTTCGCATCTTCATCTTAGCTTATTTTGCATCATTGTAACCTTGTAAATATTAGTTACATCTTGCATTTGGTCTTTGCATTGGCATAAACTGCATACCAACCATTTTTTTTTCTTGACATATTGCATCTGTTCATATTAGTTTAGCTGCATTCTGCACTCTGCAATTCTGCATTGTTCAATAGTCATCTGCTTTCTTAGCTTCTTGTCATTCTGCATATTAACCTGAAACTGCAACTGCCTTCTCACTTTGATTGCCAACTGCACTGCACATCTGTAGCTGTAACCAACACTTTTGTTCTACCATTTCCCCTGCCACTTAACCTGCTTACTGAACTAGAACTGAACTCATAATTTGAGTGTTCAGGTAGCTGGTGCAAAGAGAAAAGAGGCAAGATGATACGGTCATGACTCTGGGAGGCAAGATGATACGGCACAGCGGAAACGACTTGAAAACAATTGACACGCGGAGAATCCACTCCGGTAAATAAGACCCAAAGATGATAATCAACTTCAATCCATGAGAAAAGTGACGAATAAACGATCAAGATGATCAATCTCTCAAAGAGAAATGAACATGGTATTAACCAAACAATAGTTTTAATAGACGAGCTAATCCAAGCTAATTACAATGATAAATAAAATGGCTATTTATAGCCTCCAAACATTAAACCTAGAAATCTAGAGCATTCCTAAAGAATATATTATTCTCATAAAACAGGATATATCCAACAAAGAAACTAATTATCCTAATAATAAAATACAAAAACTAACAAATATCCAAGAGCCAAATCTTGAAATATATGAGACTTGCCAAAAATACGTCTTGTATCACAAGATATCAGTAAGTACGAGTTTCTGCCATAGTATAAATGCCGGGACCGCCCTCCTTGAAAGGGAGTGTAGCTAATCGCTGTTGCAAACGCCCAAAACCAGCACCATCTCTTGTGACCAAAAGTCTCAAATACTGAAATAAATGACCATCAAAAAGTTAAGTGGCTGGTTGAAGTATTGCAGGGTTGGTAGTTTGCATTGAAAATATAATCTGGACATACCGGTGCAATTGCGAAGTAATAACATTTCACTTTGAGGGTCTTTGAGTTTCACGATGGCAGACATTAGCTGGATGGTCTTGTGTACCATGCTCAACATCATATCACTGATAAAATTCATGTTCAGACTCACTGGTCCCCCCAAAAGTTTAATACCATTAATAGGTCTACCAATATCCCGAGGGAAAACATCTTCAACAATACTTCTGGAATCAATGGACAGCCAAAAGACCTCCGTTTTCTTTATATTAAGATGTAAACCGCTACCTGGCCTTCGGTTTCTATATATGATTCTCAAAGCTTTGGCCACTCAAGTGTGTTACAGTAATTGTGCCATCATCAAGGTACCATGCGTGCAAATCAAGTTTGCAACGAGCCCCAATAGTTTTCACAATGGGATGAAAAGTCAAGGTAAACAACAAAGGACCGAGTGGGTCCCCTTGTTGAACACCAAGTGCTGATGACAAAATATAATGATCATAATACATTTTGGTAGGCCTACTATAGCAAAACTCAACCCAAGGTGAAATACTTGGAAAATGAAGAGGAACTTCCTTAATGAAAAGTGACCGACATACCATATTGAAGGAGTTAGAAAAGTCAATAAGCATCATTGACATCTTGTCTGAATGGACTTTCATTTCCAGCAAGCTATTTATAGTGTGTAAAATACTCTCACCCTCAACCGGCACACCAACACCAAATTTATGATCTCCCATATAGGATGTCATGTCCTTACCAATGGATAAAGCTGCTACTTTAGAAACCAGCCGACGCCAAATAGTACCAACCGCAATGGGCCTGATCCAACCACCCGTCTTCAATAATGGTGTTAGGGGTGCACTGACAATGAACTCACCTAACTGATGAGTGCTAAAAAGTGCATATTTCTATATATTTTTCTTGGCATTTAACTCATCTTTTGTGCGTTAATTCTACATTTTATCCCATATTCTGTATTTTCATTGTTTTCAAGAATAAATATTTTTATTAATTAATTTTGCATTTTTATGTAATAAATAAAGTTAGATGAATTGCGGAGCGGAAAAGAGCAAAAAAGTAGTGAAAAGTCGGGAGGAATTACACAAGGAAGCCGCGAAGAATGTTGTGCGCAAGACCAAAAGGCTAGAACTGGGCTTGAAGAGGAAGAATTTTCCTTAAAGAAGATATGGGCTTGGCATACCCAAGGCCCAAAACCCTCACCCAAATCCATTTCCTATATCCATACCCGTTTCCCTTTCTAGCCGTCAGATTGGATCATCTCAGCATCTTACGGTCGCAGCATCGCCAGTCATCAAAGTCTGAAGCTCCTGTCTAACACTACAGCACCTAACTCCATCTTGAGCCGTCAGTTTCGTTGTATCAGGCATCTGACGGTCGATACCATCCTCTTCACTTGTAGCCGTTAGATCAATCTATCATTTCCGCATCCCACGGCTCAGCTTTGCGAATCATCGAGACTTGATGCATCCTCTCAACACCCAAACACCTAACACATATACCCGCAAAACAAACGCACCTATATCGTAATCATATCAGTATCAAACAAGTAGATATGCTACACCAATACCTAATACGACAAACCATATGCTTTTTAGTAAAATTTTTTGAAAATTTCTCCAGTAATTTTTTTTTGGATATTATGTTTTAAGTTTGTTTGTGTCAAAGATATTATTTCGTATTAGTATGATAAATAATTGTTAGTAGTTTTACTTTGTTACCAAGGATTATATTTCTCATTTATTAGATTTTAATTAGTTTTATTCTCTTGTTTTTTTTTATGTTATTTGCTACCACTTATATAAATATGGATATTTCCGAATTGAACGTTATACCGATTGAGAGAAACCGTGCCTCTGATGCCAATTTTATTATGGTATCAGATCCGGGCTAGATCCAACCAGATCCACTACAAATCTAGTTTCTTTATCAAGGTTTTTGATCTGACGTTATTTTTTATTTGGTTGTTTTGTTAAATCATGTCCCCGTCAACCTTTGTTGTCCTTTTATGGGATTTCTTGGTTGCTTTACATTTCACATATCAAGTTGTCAAAGTTTGTTACTGTTGAGAGGTAAAGATGATATAGGTCCTGCACATCCTAGGCACAACAATGACTACAATTTTTCCTAGAATAATATGAGAGAGAGCTTGCTGTATATTGTAATATATTCCTCTTTTTATAGATTTTTCCAAAAATACCTTGTTCTCATGATATTATGCCACATGTCATTAGAACCTTCTTAGTTACTATTGTTGCCACCTTCCCTAATATAGCCCCTAGTTTCTTATTAATCTCTCATTATCCTTGATGTTCCATGTACATACCCTATTAGACTTGGGCTTTAGTCCCCAGGTCTCCATTTTTTAAAGGGCATACCCTATCTTTTGGGAACTCCCTAGACTTGGGGGTCAAACTTTAGAATCCCTACTGATGTGATGGATTCTCTTAGTCCTACCGTCTCAACTCGTTCGGTTTTGGGTGGATCTTCTGCCCAGGTGGCACTTCAACCAGATTCTCCTACAGGTAACTTCTCAATCTTTACCTTGCACGTATTCCGATGTTTAATTCGTGTCGTCCTTTTTTTTAGGTTCTTCCAGCGACTCTGATTCATCTTCCGTCTCTTTTTCTTCTCACTCGAAGCCTCGCGAGCTTTGTTTTATTAATTAACAAAACAAACAGGACCATTAAACCAGTCCTTTTAGCTTATTCTTGGATATTGGAAAGATTGGTCTGGATTTGAATATACCGGTGGAGTTGGAAAATTTATATTAACGGAAATATTATGAGGTTGATGGAACTGTCTTAAGTTGATTCATAAAAACCATGTAAGGATTCCGATCTTGAATCAGAACTATCAATATAACTTTAACCTTTTCCAAAAAAGAAAAATAAAACTAATAAAATTGTACTAATTATTTTGTCAATTAAAAATTAAGCTGAGTGGAATACGAAGGATTAAAATATCTCATGATATATTCACTGGTTTCAGACTACAATGTTTACTTTTTATTTATTTATACATTTTTGCAATTCAAATTATAAAAATAAAATACAATTATTCAAAAGGATTCTCATCAGACAAGAAGCTTGTCGGGAGCCTAGCAACGAGCTGAGCTTCAACCCCTTTTTGTACTACCACACTTAACCTATGAAAAAGAAACTCCCCTACGCGCACATTAGCATCCTGGTTGGCCATATAATTGCGAAGGCATTTAATAAAATTATTTGTTTCAACCCAAAGCTCACCAAGAGTAGTAAAGGCCAATGCCTCGAAACCATAACCCTGTGAAGTGCATTTTTCCAAATACTTAGTGCTCTTTCGAATGACGGCCTCCTTGAGAGTTTTCCCCAGCTCTGAAATGCGGTCTCCTCCTGCAAAGGGCGAGACAATCGTCACATCAAAGCAAACATCACGACCGTTTTCCCAGTTATGCACCAGAATATCTGCTGGTCTCAGAGAAGTGCCATTATTAGCAAGAAGCCCCAAATCCACCTCCTTACGTGCCGGAACCCCAGGATGATAGCACATGTCTGCAATTGTATCACGCACCAGATCATGTCAAAACTTTAGCTTCATTAGCACAATGCACAACATGATTACCAAAAACATCCATTTCCCTCTTGCAAAAGGGGAACACACTATCCAACTCAAAAGGGGGAATCCCAAGCCTGTAACATAACACTGCACTGAACTGCCTTGCGCCAATTTTCTGATTTAAACCATCTATAGGGATGGCCAATAAAAAATCTAAAACGTGCTTCATTTGATTACTCTTCCAAAGCATCGAATCACGTTCAGACAACTTGAAATTGGTAGTCAAGTTCTTCTTTACTGCATCAAAATAGACAACTGCCAAGGTTTTTATTAAATGAGTGACAGAGCTATCAACGCATATAGGGGAAACAGGACTACATACCGAGTTGAATGAAGCAGCAGATCGTAAGAGGTTGGTGCTGAAACCACTGATGCCAGTGCGTCTCAAGATAACAGATTGAAGTTCAAGGGTCTGCAGACAAGATGCTAAATAACAATACTGCACAATGTCTTGCATCGAATAAACCCCTAAACCTCCCATCCTGAGTGGCAAGGTGGAAAGCCTCTGTTCCAGAGGACCAAAACCAGGGCCATCGTCTGTGATCACATGACGCAAAAACTTATAGAGTCGAGATTCAAACAAATCTTGAGCCTCACGCATATAGTCCGGCATGGTGGTTCGAAGAGCGAAGTATAAACGTGAAACTCCAGCACAATTCCTAAACAAAAGAAGTTCACACTGTGGATCTTCAAGTTTCTCAACTGCATCGATAAGATCCACGGTTTTATGCACTTTCTTCACAACCAGATCGACATTAAATTGGGCATCAAGACTGACATGAGCTTCTAGCAGCTTAACCCCTTTCTCTGGCCTACTAATGTCTGGCGGAAAAACACCTGGTGTGGATGCTCTAGGATCTGGAGAGGGCCAGAATAATTCCGTTTTCTTGATGTTCAAATATAGCCCTCTAGAAACACCTTCCTCTTGTATAATCCGAAGAGCTTTTGCAACCATCATAGTGTCACCAATCACCGTTCCATCATCTAGATACCAGGCCTGCAGTTCTAGCTCACATCGTTTTGCAATACTCAAGATTAGAGGGTGGAGAGTAAGAGAAAATAAAATCGGTCCCAAAAGATCACCTTGTTGAATCCCCTGAGCTGAAGAAAGTACATGATCCATGTAATATAGGCGTGCCGGCGACGCATAGCAAAACTCAACCCAACGGGATATGGAGGGGCATAAATTACGTACCTCGGTGATCATTGCAGTTCTATCGATGAGATTGAATGCATTAGAAAAGTCCACCAGCAACATGGAAAGATTATCTTGATCCCCTTTTTCTTCCAGCACACAATTTACAGCATGTAAAATCGCCTCTCCACCACATTTAGCTCCAAATCCAAATTGGAAGTCACCCATATAAGAACTCATCTCTTGGCCAACCAAGGAAGCAGCGCATTTAGAAACAAGCCTTCTCCAAATTGTGCCCAGTGCAATCGGACGCAAACCACCACGGGTCTTGTTGAGTGGGGTGAGAGGCGCACTAGCCACAAAAGCCCCCAAAACTGAAGGACAGGAGCCTGCCAACCATAAGTTAACCACATCCGTAATAGATGCAATTAGTTCATCTGATAAAACAACAACATCTCCACTAAGAGCATCGAGAAGGTGTTGCGCACATAAACCATCTCTTCCACAGGAGGTCCCTTTGGGGAAACTCTTCAATCTGCCTAACACCAACTCAGCCGAAGCTAACATGGCAGATTGGGAAGGTGGAGTAGATGGGATTATTGGCAAACGAGCAGATGGGTGCTTGCATCGAAGTTCCGCTAAAGTGGCATCATTATTGGGTGCAACTCCAGTTGAGGAAAGAGTGAGAATAGCCGTTGTATATAAACCATTTCGAAGTTTACCTCTACACAACCTCAGGTTGGTGGTATCCAGATCCTCTTGTTTAGCCTTCTTCTTTAACTTCTCAAGTGCCTTCTTCCTCTCGTCAGAATTATTGAGAACTTCATGAACTAACACAGCAAAACCATTGGGCTCAGTCCAAAGACATAGAGCCCGATTAACAGATTTAATCTGTAGCTTCTTCAGTGTGCTAGCTTTCTCCTCATGACAAGAATCAACAACGTGCAGGGTACAAACAGGAAACAATAAAAGCTGGATCCATGAGGCCAGTTCACCGGGCATGGCCACCATTCTCTGTAAAATATTCTTGAAAGTCTGTGTGAAGTGCAGTCTACACTTATCTGGTATGCTCGAGATGGTGGGTATCTGAGCTAGAAACACTCTGTTCAATAACTCAAGACACAAGGTTGGTGTAGCAACTTCAACCTCAACTTCAATGGTAGCGTTATTGCTGACAGGAGCAACAAAGCCAAAAATTGAAGTCGGAGGAGGGGCAAGCTCATGTGATTCCAGGTGAGTGCATTTCTTACCTGAAGCATATATGTGCATGCAGTGAGTACAAAGCCAACTCTCCAAACCCCGCAATGTAGACTACCAAGCTTGGTAAACGTCAACACAATAGCGCACTCTCTCACGACATCTATCGATTCCTCCATCTCTTTTGTAATGCAGATTTTTCAGGTGATTGAACAGGGACACCTTCAGTAACCCTTTCCCACCAACACAATTTTTGCACCCATCCAAACCCTTAAAGGGACATTGAAAAAGATCAACTCTGTTACCAGAATCATCACAGGGGTAGCAGAAGCAACAAACATTGTGGGGTTTGAAGAAGTGTTTGTTATCGGCATCAGAAAAACCCTTAAACCCTAAAAAACCCTAAGAGAAACTTCTGCCAGAAATGCTACGGGAAGCACAGGTCGAATGTGGTATCAAACAATACAGCAAACGGAGGAAAAAAAAAATGAGGGGACGACGACAAAGGGAAGAGATCAGGAGGATATGGTTTGATCAGATGAAAACCACTAACCTAAAGATCTCCTCTCATCGCCGAAAAAACGCCCCTCCCCGAAAAACGGTCCTCCGGTTGTTTGACTAAATGGATCAACCATAACTTATGTTCTATAGTTTATTTGGCCTTCTTTTTTTTTTTTTCCTGTTGACATTTAATTTTCAAAACGGAAATAAACAGAAGTGTCGCAAAATATCAACAATTTTGGAAAAAAGAATTCAAGCTTTTTATGAAATGTTTTACTTAAAAGTTTTAGAACTCCATCAAAGCCAACTTCACATCCCAAATCTAACAACGTAGACTTGATTATAGAAACCGTTAGAAAAAACTCCATTATGGAAATTTGAGATATCTTTAGAATTTCCTATAAATCCAAATCCACCAACCCCTGTTAGAGACAAATACACCGTTGATTTGAATAAGCAGAAACCCCCCACCAAGTATTAACAGCCTACGGTTTGGGTGGTTGTTTGTAAGGTTTTCCGGCGGAATCAATAACAATTTGTGGGCGATTCTTCTTCAATAAAACCGATAAGTGGGATTTCCAGTAAGTGTTTACGTAATCTTCTTATGCCAATGATTCATCTAAATAATGTCGAGCATAATTAATCTGCATCTTAGGAGAAATATGCGAAATAAGGTCTAAGCACAATGCCCTCAAACTGTTTGTTATAATTCCTCCGGGGGAAAATACCGGTTTATTTATATACTGGGACGAGATGAATGGAAGGGCTAATAAAAAGAAGAAGAGCAGCGTTAATCGTAAAGCTGCTGCCAATGCTGTTATAGATGAGGACATGTAGTAAGTAATATACTTAGCAGACTCCCTGTGAAGTCACTTTTGCGGTTCAAGTGCGTAGCGAAACATTGGTATTCCTTGATCAAAGATCCTTATTTTATTGATTTACATCTTAACCGATTAAAACCACGTCAACATCTTTTTGTTATCAAACCACCACAGAGATATAGCAATGGAAACTCGCAGACAGACATCAATTTTCAAGGACGGGCTATGAGTTTCTTGATAGCTGATGTATTTCTTGATGGAAGAGGGAAGGTAGCATCAACCGTAAAGCACATTACAAGGAACACAACTCCATTTTGTTATACTCAAATTCTTGGAGCTGTAAAAGGTTTGGTCTGTTTCATTAACGATTCTGTACATGCTGCTTGTATGTATAATGTAGGTACGAGAGAAGTTACACCATGGATAAAATCAACATTATTGATGGAAGAAACGCAAAAGTCTAGCCGCAATTGCGTAGGTGATACTAGTTCTTATAGTTTTGGATATTCTCCGGAAAGTAAGGAACACAAACTGATTTGCAAGTGGGTGATATACGATGGTGATAAAGCTTTCCAAATTTGGGAGATTTTGACTTTAGGACACAAAGCATGGAAAAGAATTGATCAAGTCCCAAATTGTCATTTCAGGCAGGATGCACCTTCTGTATATGTGGATGGCTCTATTTACTGGTATCCTTTTAACTTTGCAAGTGGTGATTGTGGTGATGTTAGTGTAAGATTTCTATTGGCATTTGATGTTGGAAGTGAGAAGTTCAGAACAATCCAAATCCCTGATTTCAGTCAGTTACAATGTGTTACTTTATTAGATGTGCAAAGCCGTGTCGCTATGTTGCATAGAACTAGTGCTTACACTGCACGATGTCTATATATGAAGGCAATGGCAAGTATAGAGGTAAAGATATAGCTTCAGATATTGGTGCCAACAATTGGACGCCAGAAAAGATTATCATGTTGCCTGTTTGTTGGGATGAAAGTCGACGTCTCTTTTTTCATGCTGCTGCTGGAGCCGACCGAATATTCTTAAAAATCCATCAACAGAATGCCAGTGGAACTACAATTGCCGTATCTCTTTATTCTTACTGTTTGAAGAATAATACCTTCACACAGATAGAAATCAGAGGAATACCCTCTTCAGCTCCTGCTTGGAACTGTACTGGACTATATACATCCTTTTGCGAAAGCCTTGTCCTTTAAGGAAGCAGATAAGAAGTATCTCAACTGGAAGTTGATTAGAGGATTTCTATACAAACTGCAGTCTTTCTTTGGGGCAAGTGAATCGCCAGGAAGCAACTAATTTGGTCATCGCAGAGATAAGGTGCATTTCAAACCTCCATGGATCTATTGCTTTCTGCAAACTTATGTACTGTCTTAGCAGATTATTTGGGTAGATAGTTTATTTTTAGACTGTCAAGTTTTTTAATTGATTTTGGACGCGCTTCATTCTGGATCAATTACATCCTAATGCATTCATGTTTTGACTGGAATTACCTTTGTTGATTTTCTTAATTTCACGTTGCTTATCCGTTGCATAACAAACTTCTAAAACATTTTTGTGAGAATGAGCAATGTGAGAAGTGTCTTCTGTTTGATTATGAATGTTGTCTGCTTTGGGGCTTTGTTAGACATTACCACCTTTTGAAAACAAGGAACCAAGAGGCACATCTGGCATTCTATTCGTCCTGCCCATGTGGACCGGCCTTAAATTCATTCTTTCAGTCACACTGTAGGAGTATTGATGTTGGAAGCGATTAAATGATCATATAAACAGAATACTAGTATGTAAGGACACTCGAAGTTCCATTTTGTGTCTGACATGAGCTGCAAATGCTAGAAATATTCTGAAGAAGAGTATTACTACTGTATTAAACAGTTTAAACAGACATGGGTGAAAACCCAAAGTAATACACCACGGCAAGACTTACAACTGGAGAGTAACATAAAAAGAGATTTTTGATGGGACAAAAAATTTCTTCTCATTTTTTTTAGCTAATAACTCGAAAAACTTCTCAAAAACAAAAAAAAAAAAAGAAAAAAAAAGAAAAGAAAATGAAGAACCTATCTGAACAACGGTAGGAGCCATTACTTCCCCTCAAACAGCCTCTAAATTTTTGTCCAACAGCAAAGATTATGACAATTTCTATGACATCATAGCATACGCCCCCAAAAGATTCTAGAAAACTGTCAGCTTTTGATGTCTCGTCTTGAACATGATATGTCTCATCTTTTAGCGCTTCAAATCTTTTGAAGTATCATTGTCATCCATTTCTTCTTTTTCATTTTACTCAAAACTGCAACAGACATGTAAATTACTTCATCTGTTTGTTTGTACATTTACGTACGCAGTGATGTCATCAAATTGCTATATGCATGGTTTTTTTCTGACGTACGGCATGTCAATATCTGATCTGGGGCACAACAGTAAGGCGTGAGTGCAAACAAAAGGTTGGCATCCAAACTATCTTCGAAAGGGTGTGATGGCTAGTGATGCACATAACTGCAGTGGAACCATGTCACTAGTGACCTCACATGATAATAATCCACTGGCCACATGCAAACCACACATTTCATTGAATAATCCAGTTGACGCAACTACAAGAAATAATGGGGTGCACCGTATGGCTAGCAGCCTAGCATTTATGTGATCTAAATTATTGAGCATGCATTAAGTATAAATTAACGTACACACATACTGAAAGAAGTAGAGAGTTCACTTGAAACTTCAAAGCAGTAAGAAAAAATGGGTCAAGAAGAGGTAAATGCCGCTGTTTCAAAATCAGGCCATGTTTTGGTTCTTCCGTTACCTGTTCAAGGTCATATAAACCCTATTCTTCAATTCTCTAAGCGTTTAGTATCCAAAGGAATCAAAGTCACGTTATTTACCTCCATTTTCGCTTCAAAATCGGTGAAGACCGGTGCTGGTTCGGTCTCTGTGGTGCCGTTTTCGGATGGCTATGATGAGACCGGATTTACAAAGTTGTCTGGAAATGATTATTTGGAGAAATTCAAAGCTGCTGTTCAGAAACACTTGCCGGAATTAATTGAGACGCAAGAAAGATTAGGGTGTCCTATCAGGTGGTTGGTATATGATTCTGTGATTCCATGGGTTTTACCGCTAGCAAAAGAGCTAGGTTTGCTCGGAGCTGTTTTTTATACTCAGTCTAGTTCTGTCAATGCTGTTTACTACCAAGTGTCTAAAGGATTTATTCCGTTACCTGTAGAAGGACCGACGCTATCAGTTCCTGGATTGCCTTTACTTGAACCTCATGAATTGCCATCTTTTGTTTACAAACCCGACTCGTAT
Organism: Papaver somniferum; assembly: GCF_003573695.1. NCBI lineage: Eukaryota > Viridiplantae > Streptophyta > Magnoliopsida > Ranunculales > Papaveraceae > Papaver > Papaver somniferum. The sequence continues at coordinate 229,439,040 of NC_039358.1, forward strand.
CCTTCCATACTTGCCACTGTTTTGGATCAGTTCTCGAATATTGATGAAGCAGATTGGTTACTTTTCAACACCTATGATAAGCTGGAGGAAGAGGTAAAGATTATTGCCTTTTGAGTTTCATCTAGAGTTAAAATTAGTTTCAATATGTATGTAACCCTTTGCATTTCTACTTGTTTGCTAATACTAATTTCATGCAGGCGGTGAACTGGATGGCAAAGCAATCGCACACGAGAATGACCACGATAGGACCAACGCTACCATCATTTTACCTAGACAAAAGATTGGAGGATAACGATTACGAGCTTCATCTCTTTACACCGAATTCTGACACTTGCATGAAATGGTTGAACACAAAAGAAGTAGCATCAGTGGTTTACATTTCATTTGGGAGTTTGGCTGCTTTGGGAGAAGAACAAATGGAAGAAATAGCATGGGGAATTCGGAACTCCAACTACCATTTTTTATGGGTAGTTAGAGCTTCAGAGGAAGATAAGCTCCCGAAAAACTTCGTGGAAGAGACATCTGAAAAAGGTTTGGTGACTACATGGTGCCGGCAACTGGAGGTGTTAGCACACAAAGCAGTTGGGTGTTTTGTCACACATTGTGGATGGAACTCCACACTAGAGGCATTAAGCTTAGGTGTGCCGATGGTATCCATGCCGCAATGGACAGATCAAACTACTAATGCAAAATGTATTGAAGATGTGTGGAGGGTCGGCGTTAGAGCAAAAACAGATGAGAAGGGGATGGTTACGAGAGACAAATTAGAGGAATCAATAAAATTACTAATGGAAGGAGAGAGGAGGGAAGATATTCATAAGAATGCTATTAGACTGCAAGAGCTGGCTATTGAGGCAGTTGATGAAGGTGGAAGCTCTGACAAAAACATTGAGGAATTTGCATCTGAAATCTTATGCAGTTGAGGACTGTTAACAGTACTGAACACTTGTTTACGGCCTGCATAGTACGTAAAAACTGACTCCACTGTGGAGTCCAGTCATTAAAGTGGGGAATTTTATTTTTATCATTAAAGAATTTGGTGTTGACGGAATTTCGTACTCCGGTCATTATCATTATCCATTGATTTTACCATGCACTGTACTACAATGTTATCGGCTAAGTCCGGATTTTAATCATTAATTCTTTATCTTTTCTGTTGTTGCTGAAATAGAAAAATTGGTCTTTTTTCTCCAGCCTTTTATCTCATATTTTTGTTTTTGTGTCCCAATGTGTCTCCTGGATAGAGTTCTGGATATGGTTTCAGCACACCAAGTGATACTATTTGTACCTAGTGGTCAATTGCAAGACTAAACACGTTAAAGACTTTTTGACTACAAAATGGCAAAATTCAGTGCAATATAAAGCCATCAAGCTAAATCAGCTCATAATACTTATCATCTTTTAGAATCTTATGTCTTCATTTTGTTCTTCTTCTCTTATTCATTTCCTTCGTTTTCTTTTCTGCTTCTTTATCTTTCTCTCTAAGGCTGGCGCTTCCTCTTCTTCTTCCCGACCGCGGAGCCTTGTCTTTCCTGTTCAGAGAGATCCGTCTACCTTACAACATATTATCCAATGAAGTCAAGGAACTCCCAGTGTCACTAGAAACCTAGTCCTCAAACTCGGTGGTGAACTCCCTATTTACATTATGATCAAAGACAAACATCTTCAACCTTCCGATCAGTCGATTGCATGTCACTTCAGTGCTCACTTGCTCGCAAATATGTTGGCCCTCCAATATGCAACAAGAATATATGTAGCATCTGTAAGAATATTTCTACACATAGAAATATTTCCTTGGGCCACGTAATAATTTTGGTTAATTATAGAATATTGTTAACTTATGTCGGTTATCATTTCTGGGATTATTTCCTAATATCTCTTCTTTCATGGACGGTCGAGATCTAATGCTATTAATTAAATTCTAGGAACTTGGTCCTCCTTCTACCTATAAGAGGAACACAATAGCCATCAGTATTGGGTTCGGAGAATTGATTATTCATAACTTAAGAGGTGAAGAAGGAGAAACCATGACCTCCACAAGGTATTATTCCTACTCCAAACATGATCGGCGTATGATGGATTTGCGATCCCAGGTACTCCGTATAAACTTATTCTTGCGTGTTTGATTGTGTGATTATCATGAAGTTCACGATCCTAATTTAAGTATCTATAAAATTAAATCTTACAGTTGGCATCTAGAGCTTGTGCTTAGAACTCATGATCGTCCGTTAATCATATGCAATAATAAAATAAAATTGGGTTTGATATATTTGGTTTTCCCCTTCTGTGAACATAATCGTTCTTATGGCATTGCATTACTTTTCACATCTAATTATCTTGACCCATTTCATGCTCACACTTCATGTTCATGTTTGATTTTTTATTATCTCATCAAAATCAAATCGGTTGAAAATTATGGTATACTGTAAAATTTAAGATCCTGTGGCCATTATCACTTATGATTTTCTTGTATACTTTTATATTAGCTTCTTAATTTTGGAAGAAAATATATTTCAACATTAATAACCTACTTAATTTTGGAGGAAAATATATTTTAATTTAATACTAATGTCCTATCCTTTATTTCATGTAAATAAGTTAATATATCTTGCTTATTGAGTTTATTTTGGCCTAATGGTTTTATTTTTGGCATGTAAATAAAAGAAAATCATTTTAAAAAATATTATTTTTTAAATAATGGCATATAATGAGCATATGAGGTAATAATGAACGTAATAATGATGATAAATGAAATGGAAGAATGTCGACATCATGTAGTCATAAACATGCATAATTGTTCCACTAAAGTCCATATATTCTACTTGTCTTGTATGTGAAAGAGAGGTAAATTGGAGATATGATATAAATGAGAAAATATTTATTGGGCATTATATCTTTATGGCATGAATCAATAAGTGCTCCAAAGCAAATGAAGATAAACATAATATTTTGATCACGTGAATGGTTATTAAGACATTAAAAATTGGAAACATTAATATTTTCTTATGGGCATGTATACATGTTAGTTAATATTTAGATAACGAGACAGTATTAATTTTAAAACTAATGAAACCAATTTTTTATTGTAAATTAACTTACGCTTCTGATTTATCGAAACAGTAACACAATTTTTTATGGAGTTTCATTATAAATTTTATGATCAAAACCATTTTTTGACACCATTAAATTTGTGTGTGCATTATGATATGGTTTGTGTGTGTGCTTGTGCATTATGATATAGTTTCTCTCGCATTATTGTTTTTCTTTAAATTTTATGGGATTATACTTAAAATTATTATGGGACTCTTTAGTTATCACCACAGTGATACTAGAGTGTTATATCTCAGTATAATCATAATGTTATTACAAGCATGAATTTGCAAACCGTAAAGTGTAGGTTTAGTAGTTATCGACATCATGTGATAATGACATTATTTTAGTTGATTGGCTATCACCACAGTGACGTCAAATCACTCTTGGTCATGATCAAAAGTTTTGTCAAATGCTTGTAATCCTGTTTTTCTTAAATATATCAGAACAAAATTACAGGAAATTGAAGTTCACATATTTAAGAAAACACTGATTGATATGATTGTTGATCATATGGATATGAACTGATTTGAATCTTGAGGGTGTCTAGTGTCATTATGTTTCACTTTTCTCCCAATGTTAATGATAATTTCAGTTGTACGGATAAAATTATTGTGCTTAAGATTCTTAGGCCATAATTCTTTAGTTATCACCACAGTGATACTAGAGTGTTTTGTCTTAAAAATAATAATAATTTTATTGTAAGCACGAATACGCCAAGCCTTAAAGGCAAGGTTTAGTAGTTATTATGGCATTATTTTTGAGTTGCAATCACCACAGTGATGTCAAATAATTTTTCCAGTCATATTCGTTATTATGTCAAGTGCTTATAATATTGTTTTTCTTAAGTGTATTAGAACAAGAATTACCCACAGGTAATATGAGTTCACATGTTTAAGATAACATTGAAGTGTACAATATCTGATCATACATTATGGTAATTAAATAATTGACACATGATTAAACATTATTTCTTAAAAGTGCATAAAAGAAAATTTACATAAATTGACTCATTATCGAGTTGAGTAACCTATTACGATTTTTTTTTCATATTTTCATGAATATTTTTATTATATTGTCCAAAACTTATCGCATCCTCTATGAAATTGAGGTTTTATTTTTGATAAATTTCTTCATATTTCTGAAAATGATACTCGTTGACTATTTACACCTTTCATATTAATTCATCATATATCCGTTATTTATCATGATCTTTAAGTTTGTATCATATTTAAATGAGCGATGCATCAAAGAATTTTTCTTCAACGAAATTTCATTATTGAATTATATTTATAGACTTGTTTCATGCTCGATTTTAGTTTAAGAAAAAGTTCATTATGTTTGTATATTTTTCGATTATAGGGTGTTGATATTTTTTCACAATTTATGTATGGCATGCTTTTGAATAAATGTTCGTGATTGATGTTTTAAGGTTACTCATTATTGTTTATAAGCGACTAAATTCATTATCAGATCAAGTATGTCCATATCATTGAGTGGGACTGTGCAATATCACAAGAACAGTTAGTGTGATATTTGCAATTGTACATGTTTGCTGGATAGTTTAGTTATCACCACAGTGATGTTATGCTCTTATCTGGTAAGTGTTGTATATTTTGAGTCCTCTTAGTTTGATTTAACGATTAGAACAATGCTGCTCACAAGTAGTTTTTCTTCACACGTTAAACAAGCATTAAGGTTATCTAAATGTTTCATATACATGTGAAATAATAGCCACCCACAGGTAACTACAACTCACATTATATAAGGTTGAACATATTTAGAATTATTGGATTTTGTTAATATATTTTAGGACGTGAGTTGCCCACAGGTGATTCTAGTTATGGTATTAAACAAACATAATGTTGTGTGTATGAGAAGGTAAAATATGTACTAATGTTTTTCATGTCTCACATTGTTCCTTGATAAGGTTTTACCCACAGGAGAATCTTATTGAAGGTATGTAACTATTGTAAGCTTAATTGTCATTTATCTTTATTATAAATTTCAGCTTTTGTTCTTATTAATTGTAGATTATGATTATTTTGTAGACTTTTAATGGTCCAATTTTTGGAAGATAAAATTATTTATCACCTAATGATTTTTCGCGTTATTATGTAGATCTATCGATTGCATAATGAATCTCAATCCATGGATGTTTTATCGAACATTTGTTATTGAAATTGAGAGGCAATTATAGATAAAGTGAAAAATTATAAAGTCTGACAAAGGTGGTGAATATTGTGAAAGGTATGACAAAACAGGATAATATCCTTTTGCATAATATCTTCAAAAGTTCGGAATTGTTTCTCAATACACAATGCCAACTTATCCTTGGCGTAATGGTGTATATCAAAGGGCTAAATAATACTTTTATGAAAATGGTTAGAAGCATGATGAACCATGCATAATGGCTATACATTTGTGAATGTTTGTTCTTTCTGTAACTGTGTAATTTAAATAGATTTCCGTTAGAGAAGTTTCAAAGACACACTTTGGTCTAGAAAGGCTGGAAACCTAGTTTAAATCACCTTTAATATTCTAACCGAAGTATGGGATTTATTGAAATCAAAAATATAAATTTATTAATGATGGCATAATCAGTGGGAGTACGTGGATATATCTGTTCAAGAAATCATGATAATGATCTCTTTATTTAAGATTTCTACAGTTATTGTGAATCTTCTCATTATCAGAATGTTAGATAATGAAAGCCCATAAATTACTGATCCAATACTCCATAATATGCCAATAAAGAAATTTTTTGATAACAACATGAACCAGCATTAAGAAGGTCTCAACAGAGATTGAAAGAAAGTTATTCATGTTGTTTCAGTGATTTTCTTACAAGAATTTATTACATTTTGATATGAAATGGCAAAGACTCGGTTTTAGGTTCACAAATATTATGTTTAATAATTTTGATTAATGGATTGATGCTATGCGAGCAAAAATCATTGGTTGAAACTCAATTCTCGGATATTGTTTAATTGCTCGAAAGACACAAATCAGTTGTATGAAAGTGGGTCTTTCTGACCTAATACGACTGTAATAGCAATTTTAAACGGTATAAAGAAAGACTTATTGCCAAAGATTTTACTCCGAAACGATGCATTGATTATAAATAAGTTTTTCTCTCGTGTCAAAGAAAGACTTATTCAGAATTGTCATAGTATTATTAGTAGCTCAGTATGACCTAAGAGTTGCATTAATTAAATGTGAAAATAGCCTTTATTAATGATAAATTTTAGTCTACAAATTTTAGAAATCAAAGTATGAAATTTAAGCATCCTCCCATAATGGTATATGAAATTCAACAAAACTATAAATGTTTCAAGTTTTGGATGAATTATTACAGATTTATGCATATACCTCAAGATCAGTGGGAGAAATTCATACTCTTGGTCTTGTATTTTAAGACGTACTACCTACGAGTAGTGATCTTGACTTTATGCATATCTCTATAGTATTTTGAAGTAAAGGATATGAATGAAGCTTACCATGTGATAGTAATATCATATGGATTAATAAAGCTCTCTTATAAGGCATATATCGAATATTCAAGAAATTTTGAGATAATAACATATTTAACAGATTTTATTTCATGTTGGATAGAATATATAAATTTAATCTTCATTACGTCTTAATTATGATATGAAACTTATAACAAGTTGTTGATATGTTAAAGAATCGAAGAACAAATTACAGGAAAGCTATCAAGAATTTTGAGATACTATTTTAACTTCTGTTTTTTAATTAGTTAGCAAACCCAACAAGAGTTTATTGGGTTTTTCAAACTTCAATTTTTATGGATGTATGGATTCTACAAAGGAAGAATCCATTAATACTAGTCCCACAATTGAGTTTGAATATTTATGACTGCGATACTTAGAGACTTAAGTTTTTTCTCGATATTGCTGAAATTTATCGTCTTAGTTTCGCAGCATTAAAGAACGATATGATACAAAAGGAACAAAACACATGAACCTTGAGTATATATGCGTGAATCAAGAAATTCAGAAACAATAGTTGTTCATGTATCAGTTAAGCACAATTGCATTGAGAGGTGTACTTATTGCACAATTACATTTTAAGACCTCTTAAGAAAAGAATAAAATCTTAGGTCTGTGGGAGTAATTTTGATTATTAAATTCAGCTAATTTATGTGCCTGTTTTTGAACACTTAATGAGCTCTTATTTATGTCGTTCTGAGTTATTTCTGTATCCATGTTTTGTATACACTTATGTAAATGGATGAATGTGAACAGAAATTGTCTTTCTTTTGAAGACATCACTGGACCATTATGATATCCCAATTTAAGGCCTAGTTAAGTAAGTTATTTGTGTTGTGGTACATGGAAGGGAACATGTTGATAACAAGACAACGTGCAATCGCTATGACTCGGATGATTAGCTTAGCTGGCCAAGGTATTACGTTAACCTTTAAATTTTGTTAGCAATTACGCGCGCCTTATGTTTTTCTACGATTAGCTGTTAAATAAATTATCACATGGACCAGTGGCAGAATGTAAGAATATTTCTACACATAGAAATATTCCCTTGGGCCACGTAATAATTTTGGTTAATTATAGAATATTGCTAACTTATGTCGGATACCATTTCTGGGATTATTTCCTAATATCTCTTCTTTGATGGACGGTCGAGATCTAATGCTATTAATTAAATCCTAGGAACTTGGTCCTCCTTATACCTATAAGAGGAACACAATAGCCATCGGTATTGGGTTCGGAGAATTGATTATTCATAACTTAAGAGGTGAAGAAGGAGAAACCATGACCTCCACAAGGTATTATTCCTACTCCAAACATGATCGGCGTATAATGGATTTGCGATCCCAGGTATTCCGTATAAACTTATTCTTGCGTGTTTGATTGTGTGATTATCATGAAGTTCACGATCCTAATTTAAGTATCTATAAAATTAAATCTTACAGCATCTACTTTTTAGATCTGAGATACTTTTTGTTAATATGTTTAGAACATCATCAAATCCTTCGAAAAAACTTATTCAACCGAAAAGCTCAGGAAACTCTTTTTAGATCTAGTAAAAATGCTTGGAAAGTCACTAAATCCTTTGGATATAATCTTTTTAATCGACCATTGGTGTTTTAATAACCATGAAAGCAAACTTTAAATGTTGAAAAACGTAATAATCGATAGTTTTAAACCATTTTTGAAAACTTCACAGGTGAGTAACATCTCTCTTACTCATCCACACTGTTTCCATGCTCCAAAATGTAGTTGCTGGAAATCCTACTACCTGTACCAAAATGATATTACCTAATTAATTTAAGACATGATAAAAATATCTCTAAGTTCTTTTATTGAAATTATGAACAATTATAGATGAAATATGAGAAAATCCTAATTTGGAGAACAAAACAACTTTCTATCTCCTAAATTCCTCACATAAACTCTCAAAAGAGGTCCCCCTCTGTACAATGGCTTCTTGTCCCTTTTATAGGAGTTATATAGTGGAGCACAGCTAATAAAGCCCATAATTTCATATCCGGGAGGGCGATAAGATTGCGCTAGCCCTCACATGTTTGGTGTGATTCTTGTGACGTCATCGCATCGCGTCCGTCAGTAGTGACGTAACTTGTTATCTTCGCCTTTGAATAATTGCTATCAGAATGATCTTCTCGCATTCCTAATGGTTGTAAGGTATTTTGTATCCACACACATAATGATATCCACTGGCCACGTACAAACCACACATTTCATTGAATAATTCAGTTCACCCAACAACAAGAAATAATTAATGGCTAGCAGCCTAGCATTTATGAGATCTAAATTATTGAGCATGCATTAAGTATAAATGAACGTACACACATACTGAAAGAAGTAAAGAGTTCACCTAAAACTTCAAAGCAGTGAGAAAACATGGGTCAAGAAGAGGTGAATGCCGCTGCTTCTAAATCAGGCCATGTTTTGGTTCTTCCGTTACCTGTTCAAGGTCATATAAACCCGATTCTCCAATTCTCTAAGCGTTTAATCTCGAAGGGAATCAAAGTCACGTTGTTTACCTCCATTTTCGCTTCAAAATCGGTGAAAACCGGTGCTGGTTCGGTCTGTGGTGTCATTTTCGGATGGCTATGATGAGACCGGACTTACAAAGTTGTCTGGAAATGATTATATGGAGAAATTCAAAGCTGCTGTTCAGAAACACTTGCCGGAACTAATTGAGAAGCAGGAAAGATTAGGGTGTCCTATCAAGTGGCTGGTGTATGATTCTGTAATTCCATGGGTTTTACCGTTAGCAAAAGAGCTGGGTTTGCTCGGGGCCGTGTTTTATACTCAGTCTAGCTCTGTCAATGCTGTTTACTACCAAGTGTCAAAAGGATTGATTCCGTTACCTGTAGAAGGACAGACGCTATCAGTTCCTGGATTGCCTTTGCTTGAACCTCATGAATAATTACCATCTTTTGTTACAAACCCGACTCATATCCTGCCATACTTGCGACAGTTTTGGATCAATTCTCGAATGTTGATGAAGCAGACTGGTTACTTTTCAACACCTATGATAAGCTGGAGGAAGAGGTAAAGCTTATATCCTTTTGAGTTTCATCTTTAGAGTTATATCTATGATTTTGCATTTCTACTTGTTTCCTAATACTAATGTCTTGCGGGTGGTGAACTGGACGGCAATGCAATCGCCCACGAGAATGACTACGATAGGACCAACACTGCCGTCATTTTACCTAGACAAAAGACTGGAGGATACCGATTACGGGCTTCATCTCTTTACGCCGGATTCTGACACTTGCATGAAATGGTTGGACACAAAAGAAGTCGCGTCAGTTGTTTACATTTCATTTGGGAGTTTGGCTGCTATAGGAGAAGAACAAATGGAAGAAATAGCATGGGGAATTCGGAATTCCAACTACCATTTTTTATGGGTAGTTAGAGCTTCAGAGGAAGATAAACTCCCGAAAAACTTTTTGGAAGAGACATCTGAAAAAGGTTTGGTGACTACATGGTGCCGTCAACTGGAGGTATTAGCACATAAAGCAGTCGGATGTTTTGTAACGCATTGTGGATGGAACTCGACACTTGAGGCATTAAGCTTAGGTGTGCCAATGGTAGCAACGCCGCAATGGAACGATCAAACGACTAACGCCAAATGTTTTGAGGATGTGTGGAGAGTCGGGGTTAGAGCAAAAATAGATGACGATGGGATGGCTAACAGACATAACTTAGAGGAATCTATTAAAGAAGTAATGGAGGGAGAGAGGAGGGAAGTGATCAAGAAAAATGCTGTTAGATTGCAAGAGCTGGCCATTGAGGCAGTTGATGAAGGTGGAAGCTCTGATAAGAACATTGAGGAATTTGCATCTAAAATCTTATGCACTTGAGGACTGTTTACAGTTCTGAACAATTGTACGTAAAAAAAACTGCCACTGTGGAGTCCAGTCATTTTACGTCTGGATTTTTATTTTTATCAGTAGAGAATTCGGTACTTTTGAGTTTCCAACTCACTCGTTGGTATCATCACCCAGTGACTTTATCATCGTATTACAATGACATCCACTAAGTCGAAATCTTTATTTATTTATCTTTTCTTTTGTAGATGAATTAAAAAAGATATATTAGATTGGCATTTTCTTTCTCCAACCTTTCATCTCCTATTTTTGTTTTTGTGTCCCAGTGTGTATCCTGGATAGAGTTTTGGATAGAGTTCTAGCACACCAAGTGAGACTATTTGTGCCAATTGGTCAGACGCGTTAAAGACTTTCCAACTACAAAATGGCAAAGGTCATCACAAGATAAAGCCATCAAGCTTAATCAGTTCATAATCTTATGCTTTCATTTTGTTGTTCGTCTCTTGTTCAATTTCTTGTTCTCCTTTTCTGCTTCTTACTCTTTATCTCCAACTCTTAGGCTTCTTCTTCCTCTTCTAGTCGACCTCGTAGTCTTGTCTTTCCTGTTCAGAGAGATCCGTCTACCTTACAACACATTATCCAATTAAGTCAAGGAACTCCGAGTGTCACTAGAAACCTAGTCCTCGAACTCGGCGGTGAACTCCCCTATGTCCGTTGTGATCAAAGCCAAACATCTTCTACCTTCCGATCAGTCGATTGCAAGTCACCTCAATGCTCACTTGCTAGCAAATATGTTGGCCCTGCAATGTGCAAAAAGAATAAATGTAGCATTTACACATCTAACCCAATAACTCATTCACCCAATAAACTTGATCTCTTCTCAGACGCTGTGACTGCACAATCTAGGTATGTGCAGGACCCGAAGTCCCAAGAATGGATCCCAGGTCCAAATGTCACGGCCACTGTGATTTCATTCGGTTGCGGAACTACAAGTGATACGTTTAACAGACTTGCTAAGGGTGCTGATGGAATGGCTGGTCTAGGACGTTCGCAGTTTTCTTTAGTCGCACAGCTTGCAGCGTCATTTCATTTTCCTAGCAAATTTGCTCTATATTTATCACAGCAAGCCGGCTTCATGTTCTTCGGGAATAGACCATACACTGCATTCAGGGAAGGTGATTTGGCTAAAGGTATTTCTTACACCCCATTCCTGATTAATCCAAAACATAGTGACGAATATTTCATTAATGTAAAATCTATAAGTATAGACGGCGAAATCATACCGATAAACAAAACATTATTGGCCATTAATGAGAATAATGGAGTTGGAGGAACCAGAGTTAGCACCATAGTTCCAAGCACCACTATGGAGACGTCAATCTACAAGGCCTTCGTTAGTGCTTATGTTAAGAAAGCTGAAGCCATGAATATTTCGAGGGTTGATCCGGTTGCGCCGTATGATGCTTGTTTTAATGCATCAACATTTGTGGTTATGCGAGGAGGACTGCGATTGCCGACGGTCAGTCTTGGCTTGCCGGATAATGTAGAGTGGCGGATTCTTGATCAACGAAATATCGTGAGAAATGTTGATCCTAACATGTTGTGTTTAGATTTTATGGATGGGGGTTTGAATCCGAGAACGTCGATTGTTATTGGTCAGGGTACATTACTTTTGACTCTTTTGGAGTTTGATATGAAAAAATCAAGATTGGGTTTTCGTCCTTATGATATTTGAATGAATGTTCGTTCTATTTAATCCCTTACCAAGAAAAAGAAGAAAGAAGGACAAGTAACCCCCATTTAGTGCAAGTTGACCAGAAAGATATATGTAAAATCAAGATTGAACAAATCTTAATGTAATTTCATATTCTAGTGATTTTGAACAGATAAATTATTGTCATAGCATGTCTTGGTTGATACGAAGAATACGTATAAAATGTCTTGGTTAAATCGGCAGGGGACGAACTTTGGTATGTTAAGTCTGGAAAATAATCTAGAGATTTGCAAGTCTATTGACGACATCTCACAAAGGGAAAATTTACATAGATAGTGACGCCAGTAAGGGAAATTTCGTACGAAAGTTTGTTCATTGTGTTCATATTAAACCAGTGGTTAAACCAATAAATTGTTGGTTTGTTGATTGGGGACTAATAAGAGACGCGCATTTCATTTTAAACCGCGTGGACTAAATAAATCCGCTAGCAGGCGAAGTAAACCGCGCGGATTGTGAGAATCCGCTGGCGAGCGATGTTAATTTGCCAGCGGCTAGTCATAAAACGCCAACGGTTACATCTCAACGGCTAAGAACAATCATCCTTCATCAACGGCTAGAATTTTGAGCTCTATAAATACTCCTCATTTCAACTCCAAATTCACACATTCCATACAGTCAACATCTCTTCACACACAAATCTTCTACAAAAAGGCTTCTTAGAGCTCGTGATCCTAGATATACTCTAGAAGAGGATTTAACTATTTGTACATCCTATGGTTTCCAAACAACTGATTCTATTAATGAGAATGCCGATTCGATGTTGACTTTCTGGAAGAAAGTAAAAGGATTGTTCGCCGTGGAAACGGGAACATTTATTCGCGTGACGCCCCGGATTGTCGCATCGTTTTAGTTTAATTTCACTGAAAATATCTCAATTCCTAGTTCTATTAGTGCACAATCACCACAGTAAAATCAACGCTCAAAACTGAAGCAGAAGTTGAAATAAGAACACTGGCGATGTGGGAAGTATCTCACGACCGGTCTTTCGACTTCCAAGCTTGTTTCAACATTCTTAGAGAGCTCGACAAATTCAACTCTTCCATCATCCTACGTGTTGAACTAATTGGAAATTGAATGAAGACATTAATTTACGACTATGTAGTAGTTGTAATGTATTTTCTAAAATTTAGTGTAGTTTCTTTTATTGAATGAAGTATGATCGAAGTCATGAATTTTTTCATTGAATATATAATCATAACACACCATAACATCAAATTAAAAAACATAATACCACGGTGAATCGATTAGTTCCTACACTTTAATCAGCCCACTCCACCGGAAAACACCTAGGACATTTTCATAAATGTCTCCCGTATGTGTTTTCTTCTGTATAAGTGCACAAATGCATAAAATTCCTGCAACCGAGCTTTGAGCATCCACTGATTCTTAGTGGACAATGTTTGTATTGTTGTTCTCCACCTCCACAATGCTCGCAGTGTAATAGCTTCTTCTTCAATTTGGTTTTAAGTTTGAAGTTTTTGCAGAGTGTTACAAACTTTTATTCTTCTTCTTTGACCTTCATAGCATCATTTAGAATATATGGTTCCTTTGGACAGTTGGGATCTTGACATTGCAAATGCCTGAGATTCTCCGCTTCTGATTCAATGACCATTCTGATGCGTGAACAACCTTCTCGCAGACACTTTGAATGCATCCAAGGACATTGCATCAAATTGTGGTTATCCATGAAACATAATGGACAAACCTCTTTTAGCGGAACATTTTTTTGGAGCCACTACTAAAACTAGCATTACCCTTTGGTTCCTTTCCCTATTACTATTTTCAATCTTTTTGAAACTTCCACATATCTTTAAAATAACAGCTTCAAGCTTTGCATCGCAAAAAAATATTACAGCCTTTTCAGACATTTCATTTAACAAATATTAAACACTAAACTAAAAATGTGAAATAGATTAATAGAAAAATTCAAGAGAAGTGAATTTTAGTGTGAGTGGAATGTTTTAAGATGAATGTAATTTATAGTGGTAAAAATATGACCGTTTTTACATTAAAAAAGTAGCCGTTGGCGGATGACCCTTGCCCGCCAGCGGATTATCTTCGTCCGTGCGGTTTTAATGAACCCGCAAAAAGATTTACTGCATTGTGCATGTCTTGATGATCCGCCCAGTACTTTTATCATAGTGGAAATTACAGTTTGCCCATCTACCTAACTGATTAAATTTTTGAGTTTGGAAATTACCATCGAAATTTCCCTAGGTGCTGAAGTTTTTTTTTTTCATAAGCAAAGGCCTTCAAAAAGGCTAATGGTCTTCCTCAACAAAAGGACTAAGCCAAAAAGGAGGGACGGACCAGTACATAGAAGACTTGTTGTTTTTCCCATTTGGTTAGTTCATGAGCAATAGAGTTACAAGTTCTTGGTTTAAAAGAGAAAATACAATCATTAAGAGAATAAGCAAAAAAATTGAATGTCTTTAAATATTGCATCAGTTCTAGGATTCTCATCAAAGCAGCCAGTAGAGAATTGGAAAACCAGGTCTTGAGCATCATTTTCCATTATGATATGAGTTAGCTTTAATTTCACAGCCTTCTTCAAAACAGCCAAGATAGCTCTAGCTTTAGCCTCTTCAGCAGATTCCACATCAAACACAATACAAGTACAGAAAGAAACCTTGCTGGAGAAATAGCTCATCACATAGCCTGCACCATTATCCTTAGTAGTGTCATCATAAGCATCATTAGTGTTACATTTAATCCTACCAAAAGTAGGGGGCATCCAGTGGTCACTAAAGGAAAAGGTATGACTAGGTGGGTTTTGAGTTCTGTCATTAACAGTGAGGAGCATAGCCTTAGTTCTATGGATGACAACAACATGATTTTCCTGAAAGGTTTCTAAAGACTAAATTGTTTCTACTAGTCCATAAAGACCACATAACAACAACAAACATGTAATGTCTATCAATAGGAATTCTGGTGTTAGGGTCCAACAACCAAAAATTCAACCAATAGAACTTGAAGAGAAAGCAAAAGTATTGGCACAGAAAGAGGCCAGACTCCAAACATGACTAGCAAAGGTACACAGGACAAGATCATGTATAATGGACTCACAAGGGTCAGAGCATCTATTACAAGAGACAGAGTGCTTAGACATCCTAGTCTGTAAAACAGTTTTAGTAGGCAACACATTTCTGGCAGCTTTCCAAGTAAAAAGTTGAATATGGTGAGGAACATTAATTTTCCAAATGCACTTGCAAAGTTTATTACTAGGGGAGGGTCCAGACCCTCTTAATCCCAAGTAAGCAGATTTTGAAGAAACTCTGCCATTCATTGAAAGCTCTCAAGCCCTCCTATCAGGAGTGCATAACTGGCTTAAGGGAATGATGATGATCTTCTGAACAGAAGCATCATTAAAATGAGTATTTAGTTTATCTAAATTCTAGGATCTAGTAGCATCATCAATGAAATAAGAGACTTTAACACAAGGGTCAGGAGGGACTGAGGGATTAGGGGTGGCAGAACCTAAAGTAGGGATCCATATATCACACCAGAGATCAATAAATTTACCATCCCCAACAATCCAAGAAATAAATTGTTTAATCATCTCTTTAATGGTATGAAGGCATCTCCAAGTCCAGGAGCAATCAGCAGGACAAGCAGCATTAAGAAAATCAGTCCTAGGAAAATAACGAGCTTTTAACACAGTACGTAAAAGGAAGTCAGGATTCTCTATGATTTTCCAAGCATTTCTAGCTAACATAGACAAGTTATTAAGTTAAGATTTCCTAAAACCAAAATCATCTTCAAACTTAGGGGAGCACAAAGCATCCCATCCTAGAAGGTGCAGTTTTCTATCCTTAGGGTCAAGAGTCTCTCCCCACCAGAATTGACAAAGGTGAGAATCCATCTTTTTGCAAAGGTGCTTAGGGATAAGAAACACACCCATTTGGTATAGAGGAATGGCCTGACCAACATGCTTAACCAAAGTAGTTCTAGCAGCCTGGGATAACAGTCTACGAAACCAAGAGGTAATCTTAGTATCTACAGCTTGGAGGATACCCATACGGGTCTGGATCTTAGAGGCCTGAAAAGCTATAGGGGTGCCAAGATACTTCTCCCCTAGATATCTGTTATGGATATCCAGAATATTAGACAAATGGTTCATAAGGGGTGCAGGCAACTTTTTACTAAACAAGATACTAGAATTATCAAAGTTGATTTCCTGACTAGAACCCAAGCAATACTTTTGAAGATAGTCTTTAATAGTTCTGAAGTCTTTATCAGTAGCTTTAGAAAACAAGAGGGAATCATCAGCAAACAAGAGGTGTGTCATGAAAGGGGAATTCTTACAAACTCTAATTCCTTCAACTAAGCCTTTACTAGTCAAATTATAAATACAAACAGATAAAGCTTCATAGCAGATGATATAGAGATAGGGGAGAGAGGATCTCCCTGTCTCAGGCCTCTCTCAGGTTTGATAAGGCCAATAGGAATACCATTCAATAAAACAGAATAAGAGACAGTGGAAACACATTGATGAATCAGATTAACCCAGTGATCAGACAAACCCATTAAAGTAAAACTTTACTAAGAAAATACCATTCTAACTTATCATAAGCTTTGGACATATCAAGTTTAATAGAAGCAATGCCCTCATTCTTTTTGTGATGGTTAAAAGCATATACAGCCTCATTGGCTAGCAGGATATTGTCAGATATACTTCTTTTGGGGACAAAAGCACTTTGGTTCTGAGATATGATACTATCCATAAGAGGTTTGAGTCTATTGGCAAGGGTTTGGATAGAATTTTATAGATGAAATTACATAAGCCAATGGGTTTATATTGGGAAACTAATTCAGACAGATGGACCTTAGGGATTAAATCAATGTTGGTGGTATTGAAAACTTTTGCTAAATGACCAGTTCTAAAACAGGTTTGGGTCATGTCAATAACAGCTTCTCCAACAATATCCCAGTTTTTCTGGTAGAACAAATCAGTGAAGCCATCAGGGCCAGGGGCTCCCATTTGAAAGATAGAGTTTTTTATTTCCTCAGCAGTGAGAGCGAGATTTAACAAAGACTTATTCTCAGGATAAAATTGACTGGTAAGTTTTCTAAAACTTCATCTTGAAATTGCTGAGGTTGGGAGGAGTACATATTTCTAAAGTAGTACACAAAAGAAGTAATTATGCTATTTGTTAGAGCACTGCTCGGTCAAAATCTCTTGCGTTGCTTGAGATGTTTTTCAATTTTAGTGATCAAAACTATAAGTCTTGATTTCTAGTCTCTTATAGCTAAGTATCGGACTAGGATAGTAAGTGTAGTTGAGCTCAAGGACTTCATGGAGATTCATCATACAAATAGAAGATCTACTCAAGGAACCGGTGGAACTTCTCGACAAAAAGGTATGTGGAGACTTGAACTTATCTGTCTCTCAAAAGTCTATCTATTTTATCTCCTACTCTTTGAGACAAAAGTCATGTGCTATATATATAGACTAGATCATACACATTTGGTATTTCGAGCCGAGAATACCTCGCCTATCTATATATCGAAATATATGTTGGTAAGATTTTCGCTTCAACCAAGTTTATCTTTACCTAGTGACGAAAGTCATGAATGTTTCAATCACCTTGAAAATTGCTTTGACGAGAAATAGTGTAACAACTATATAACGTTCTCTAAGAATGTTTAAATGATTGGAATGAGAGTTTAGATTACATAACCAATGGATTCCTTGAACCGAAGTTTTCAAACTTTGTTCAAGAGAACAGGAAGTATGGCAAGTGCCAAGTCCGCGAACTCATCCCGCGAACTGCCGAAGTTCTCAAACCCGAGAGTTTCTGCTGAAGTTGACAAACTACTTGCGTGAGCCAAGTCCGCGAACCCTGTCCGCGAACCGGCGTAGTTCTCGAACCCGAGAATTTCTGCTGGAATTTGTAAACTCTATCCGGTGTCTTAAGTCCGCGAACCTAGTCTGCGAACTTGAGAAGGTTATATATCTAAAGATGATTTCTGAACTTAATCTTAAAAGACTAAGGAATGCATTTGCAAACCGTGGATATTAAAGTTCATGAACCGATTAGAGTGAATCAAATCATCTTTGCTTCAATTGTGTCTTGTGTAGTTACATAAGATTTCCTTGCAATTGAAAAACTCTCTTAACTAGTTCATTTGAGTCAATTGAACTAGCTATGGTGAAGAAGAACATGGTTGGTATGAAACGCTCATATGGTTAACCTATTTGGGTAGATTATTATTGAACCAACAATGTACACGTTTGGGTGCGGTTAACAAACCTACAGGCGTACAGTCATTTGTGTATGACAAGCTAAGTTTTCGATCTAACGGTTGAGAAATATTATCTTGAATCTAAATCAGGTTTTCATCTAACGGTGAATTGATTTCTTTGTAACTAAGGCAAAACCCTGATTTGAAAGGCTATATAAAGGAGACATCTAGTATTGTGCAAAACTAATCCCCACACCTTACGTGTGATACTAGTTTGCATGCTAGAGTCATTTCTCCTTTAACCTTTGGTTTTCTTCTTCTAAAACCAGGTTAACGACTTAAAGACTTCACTGGGATTGTGAAGCCATACCGATACTACTTTTATCGTAGTTGTGTGATTTGATCTTGCATCTTCTATCATAACAGTACAATCATATTGATTGGCTTGAGATCGTGATAGTTCCGATAGGCAAGATATAAAAAGTAATCACAAACACCTTCGTCTCATCGTTTGTGATTCCACGACATCTTGTTTCGCTACCATACGATTAATATTGTTGTGAGGTGATTGATTAATCTAGGCTGTTCTTTGGGAATATAAGACCGGATTATCAATTGGTTCCTGTTCACCTTGATTATTATCAAAAGACGGAACAAAACGTTTAGGGTTTTTCTGTGGGAGACAGATTGATCCTTTGATGGACTTGTCTATGTGAGATATATTTGTTTATTGTTAAAGCGTGCGATTTTGGGTCGTAGCAACTCTTAGTTGTGGGTGAGATCAGCTAAGGGAATCAAGTGCGCAGTATCCTGCTGGGATCAGAGGCGTAGGGAGTACAACTGTACCTTAGATCAGTGGGAGACTGATTGGGGTTCAACTATAGTCCAGTCCGAAGTTAGCTTGGAGTAGGCTAGTGTCTGTAGCGGCTTAATACAGTGTGTATTCAATATGAACTAGGTCCCGGAGTTTTCCTACATTTGCGGTTTCCTCGTTAACAAAATTATGGTGTCTGTGTTATTTCTGTTTCCGCATTATATTTGTTTATATAATTGAAATAATACAGGTTGTGCGTTTGAATCAATCAATTGGAAATCCGACCTTTGGTTGTTGGTTGATATTGATTGATCCTTGGACATTGGTCTTTGGTACCATCCAAGTTATTCCTTGTGTTTGATTATACACTCGCTGATTTCTATTAGCTTGAGTGAATCAAAACAAGAGAGAGATATTAACTCCTTGAGATAGTTTTATCTAGATTGAGTCTGACTGTCTAGTTGATTCTCTAGTAAGTGTTTCGGAGTTAGTCCATACAAATTTCTAATCGAAATATTGGGTGGTGTTTTTAGACCCCCACTTTTTCAATTGGTATCAGAGCAGGCAAACACGTTTAAGACCTTACAATTCTGTGTTTGTAGCGATCTGACACTATGGACAGAGGTGCTATCTCTATTATCGTACCACCAATCTTCGATGGCTCTAATTACGTATGGTGGAAAATTGCTATGCGAGGTTTTCTTCAAGCACGTGATTTTCAATCATGGGTATATGTTGTTAATGGATATGATGTTCCCGTTGTGGCAGTTGGAGATGTAAACGTTCCCAAACCTATTGGTGAATACACCCCTGCTGAGATAAATGTTGCAAAGCAAAATTCCGACGGTTTGAATGCTATCATACATGCCATTACCCCAAATCTTCAGCACCATGTGTCTAATTGCACTAAGTCTAAAGATGCTTGGGATATCTTAGAAACCGTATTTGAAGGTAACTCCAGTGAAAAGGAAGCCAGGCTTCAAAACCTTAATTCCGACTAGGAGAACCTTCGTATGGCATATGAAGATACATTTGATGAGTTTAATCACAAAGTTTCTGAAATTGTTAATGCATTTTTTGCATTGGGTAAGACTATTACTGAAAAGGATATTGTGATGAAAATTCTCAAATCGCTGCCATCTAGATACGAGTCTAAGAAGCATGCCATCGTTGAGGGAAATAACCTTGATAATCTTTCCAGAAATACATTGATTGGAAAGCTAAAGATCTTTGATCATGAGCATACATCCAAAATCGGAAAGGATGTTTCCTTTAAAGCACATAAGAACTATAAATTACTTGATAAGAGTAAAAGTGTTTATGCCTCTGAGGATGATCAGTCTGAGGGTGATTTTTCAGATGAAGATCTTAAAAAATCAGTCTCCTGGATCACAAGACAGTTTAGGGATCTTTTATTCAAGAACGGTTTTCAAGAGACAAACCTATGTCATCTGATAAACCTCACAATCGTGTTCCTCCTAAAAACAGGGATGCTGACGAGGCTGATGACGAGGATATGCCATATTGCTTTAAGTGTAAAGGTTTTGGTCATTTTGCAAACGAGTGCCCAAATCGTAGAAAATACACTGGGAACAAAGGTCTTGCTGTAACACTTGATGAGATATCTGAGATCTATGATTCTGATGAAGATAGGAAATCAAGTGTCGGTCTTCTATGTGAAAACATTGATTTTGATAACTGTAGAAATACATATATCAATCTTGATGGTTTCGGTGAAGATAAGAAGCCAATCATGCTGGAAGAATAAATTGACCCAACCTTTGGAAACCCTGTCTGTAATGTTTCAGGATCTACGGTGTGTTTAGATGTTGTTGCACCACAGATGCCTGATTATTATCCAAGATTGACGTGCTCGTTTTGTTCTCAGAAGGGTCATGAACTATCAAGATGTTACAAGTACAAACATCAATTGAGGCACGCCAACAAACTTCAACGAAGAGAAAATCAGTTAGCAGGAAAGCTTAAACTTGCTCAGAAGACCGCTGAGGTATGTAGGATTTTATCTTCGTCTAAGAAGTTAGTTTCCAAAGACAAAACAAGACCATTTGAGAAGAAAGTGTGGTCAAATCGCTTTGATAGACAGAAGTCAGAGGCTTCCTCTCATGAGAAAAATGGTGGACATATCATTGTTCACCACAACACAAATTAATTGTGTTGTGTGGTAAATCTTGTCTCATGTGCCTGTTCAAAAGAGACAAGGTTGTGAATGCATAAGCTTTAGGAAAAAATTTCGTAGGTCTATTCTTTTCTGTCTATCAAATAAAAGGAAGGGTTACTTTCGACAATTCTATTCTTTATAGGGTTTAGAGTTGGACGTCCACGAACCTGTTTAAAGGTTTCGAACCCTACATTCCTTTTTCCTCTTTGATATTCTTTATATTCCAAGACTGCTTGTAGAGATTGTGAATTCCAATCACAAAAATCAGTTGGTTATAGATGTTCTCATAAGCATCATGTCTTTGGATGGAAAGGATGTCAACATGATTGTTAAGCCATCAATCAAGGAAAAAGAAAAATCTCCAGTAATTCCGTCCTTGAAAAGAAAAAGGATGAATACAAGAAAGCCAAGGGATGTCCCTTCTAACTCTCAGAAATTTTCCGATGTTCTTGATGAGTTGAAGGAGGTAATAAAGGAGATTCGCGATATAAAATCTTGCGTTTTAAGGTCTTTGAAAATTCATAAAGCCCTGGTTCGACATCATCATCCAAGACAGTTTGTTGATATTAACTCCTATCTTCACGAACCTTATGTACCAATGGCTGTTGACGACAAGGAGTTCAGGAACGATAAATAATTTCTCAAAGACATTGTTGCCTAGTATGTCTTCTTTTTGGCTTAGTTGGAAGAATAACTAGTGCTTTGAATAGCAATGATTGTGACTACACATAGCTATTATTTTCATCTTCTTGTTTTTAGGTTTGTGGTTTAAAATTCTAAAACTATTTGGAGGATGATGGTTTGCAATATTTTTGATTTTGTTATATTGCAACTTGTTATGGGATATTTGTGTTTACGTCCGTGAACTTTGTTGTCCCATATTTTGTCAAAAGTAAAGTCGTTCACGATCGGTATTCATGTATTGGTTTAAGAATGAATAGACTTTTGACATATACAAAAGTTAAGCCTATATTGTCATCCCTTGACGGAAGATAAGTTAAAAATATTTTGTATCCAAGGATTATTGCTATTGTATATGGTTGTGCAAAAGAATGAATCCTTGTGTATTACACGGCATAAATCTTCATTGATCCATATTTTTATATTACCGTAAGGCTCCGTGATGTGTCTTATGTTGAGCACGATACAACTAAGTTGATTATTTTTGATTTGCTTGGTTGGTTGTTCCGTGAGGTAGTTATGTTGAGCATTTTAGAACTAAATTAATCATCTTGTTGGTTATTTAGTTATTACTCCACAAGTTCCCTTGTGTTGAGTACATGAACGATTAAGCCAATCACTCTCTTGTATGGTTAACTTAGTCGTTGCTCCGTAAGTTTACTTATGTTGAGCACAATGAATTAAATTGATCACTTTTGTGGTTAATTTTATTATGTATTCCAATTAGATTATTCATGGGTTTACTTATGAATAATTTGATTGAGTTTTGGATATAAAAATAATTCTCATGGTTTTGGTGTCCAATAAAATCCTTCGTTTCTCTTGAATAAAAGGTCGCTCGTTGTTGTTCCCTTGGGAATGACATAAAATGGGGGGGAGTTCTTTTGAACTTGTGCTTAATGGTCATATCTTGAGGGGTGTGCGGCTGTGGAATTTTAGAGGGGTTATCTTGTATCTTTAAACTCCTTGATGAATGTTGTTAGCTTCGGCTATATGATTGCATCTAAATAAGATGATGTGTGTTTCTTTCTCTCAGTCATGAAATGTCTCTTACGGAAATTTCATTATGATCTCGTTCTTGTACCTTTTCCAATTTTATTGACAGAAAGTGGGAGAACTAATATGTAGTTCACACTACAAATACATATGGTTTTCGGATCATTGTGTAAGGGGGAGTGGTTTTTATGTGAGATGGAGTATTGACTATGGGGGACTGATACATATCACCATAGTATAATTGTTGAAGTTGTGATACAATTGGACTTTGACACTGTATAATAATACTATGACACTGTATAACAATGATCGAGACCGATGCTTTCTCATTGTTATAGCTACGGATCTTCAACAACGGTGATGCTAAACTTACAACCTTTGGGATCATTGGAGTACTTGGAAGTGACGAAGATTTCGAGGAATGTTGAAGATTAGACATATGGAATAGGAGCTACTAAAGTTTCATTATCTTTTTTGTATTCCATATGTATTGATAGTTTTGTCACTAAAATTTACAAAGAATGAGATTGTTAGAGCACTGCTCGGTCAAACTGGCATGCATTGCTTGAGATGTTTGTCAATGTTAGTGATCAAAACTATAAGTCTTGATTTATAATCTCTTGTAGCTAAGTCTCGTACTAGGATAGTAAGTGTAGTTGAGATCAAAGACTTCATGGCGATTCATCATACAAGTAGAAGATCTACTCAAGGAACCGGTGGAACTTCTCGACAAAAAGGTATGTGGAGACTTGAACTTATTTGTCACTCAAAAGTCTATCTATTATATCTCTTACTCTTTGAGACAAAAGTCATACGCTATATATATAGACTAGATCATACATATTTGGTATTTCAAGCCAAGAATACCTCGCCTATCTATATCTCGAAATATGTGTTGGTAAGATTTTCGCTTCAACCAAGTTTATCTTTACCTAGTGAAGAAAGTCATGAATGTTTCAATCACCTTGAAAATTGCTTTGACCAGAAATAGTGTAACAAATATATAACATACTCTAAGAATGTTTCAATGATTGGAATGAGAGTTTAGATTACATAACCAATGGATTCCTTGAACCGAAGTTTTCAAACTTTGTTGATCAAGAGAACCGGAAGTATGGCAAGTGCCAAGTCCGCGAACTCAGTCCGCGAACTGCCGAGGTTCTCAAACCCGAGAATTTCTGCTGGAGTTGACAAACTAATTGCGTGAGCCAAGTCCGCGAACCCAGTCCGCGAGCCGGCGTAGTTCTCGAACCCGAGAATTTCTGCTGGAGTTTGTAAACTCTATCCGGTGTCTTAAGTCCGCGAACCTAGTCTGGGAACTTGAGAAGGTTATATATATAAAGATGATTTCTGAACTTAATCTTAAAAGACTAAGGAATGCATTTGCAAACCGTGTCTATTAAAGTTCATGAACCGATTAGAGTGAATCAAATCATCTTTGCTTCAATTGTGTCTTGTGTAGTTACATAAGATTTCCTTGCAATTGAAAAACTCTCTTAACTAGTTAATTTGAGTCAATTGAACTAGATATGGTGAAGAAGAACATGGTTGGTATGAAAAGCTCATATGGTTAACCTCTTTGGGTAGACTATTGTTGAACCAACAATGTACATGTTTGGGTGCGGTTAACAAACCTATAAGCGTACAGTCATTTGTGTATGACAAGCTAAGTTTTCGATCTAACGTTTGATAAATATTAGCTTGAATCTAAATCAGGTTTTCATTTAACGGTGAATATTGATTGCTTTGTAACTAAGGAAAAACCCTGATTTGAAAGGTTATATAAAGGAGACATCTAGTGTTGTGCAAAACAAATCCCCACACCTTACGAGTGATACTAGTTTGCGTGCTAGAGTCGTTTCTCCTTTAACCTTTGGTTTTCTTCTTCTAAAACCAGGTTAACGACTTAAATACTTCATTGGGATTGTGAATCCAGACCGATACTACTTTTATCGTAGTTGTGTGATCTGATCTTGCATCTTCTATCGTAACAGTACAATCATATTGATTGGCTTGAGATCATGAGAGTTCTCCGATAGGAAAGATATAAAAAGTAATCACAAACACCTTCGTCTCATTGTTTGTGATTCCAGGACATCTTGTTTCGCTACCATACGATTAAGATTGTTGTGAGGTGATTGATTAATCTAGGCTGTTCTTCGGGAATATAATATCGGATTATCAATTGGTTCCTGTTCACCTTGATTATTATCAAAAGATGGAAAAAAAACGTTTAGGGTTTTTCTGTGGGAGACAAATTGATCCTTTGATAGACTTGTCTGTGTGAGTCATATTTGTTTATTGTTAAAGCATGCGATTTTGGGTCGTAGCAACTCTTAGTTGTGGGTGAGATCACCTAAGGGAATCAACTGCGCAGTATCCTGCTAGGATCAGAGGCGTACGGAGTACAACTGTACCTTGGATCAGTGGGAGACTGATTGGGGTTCAACTGTAGTCCAGTCCGAAGTTAGCTTGGAGTAGGCTAGTGTCTGTAGCGGCTTAATACAGTGTGTATTCAATCTGGATTAGGTCCCGGGGTTTTTCTGCATTTGCGATTTCGTCGTTAACAAAATTAAGGTATCTGTGTTGTTTCTATTTCCGCATTATATTTGTTTATATAATTGAAATAATACAGGTTGTGCGTCTGAATCAATCAATTGGAAATCCGACCTTTGGTTGTTGATTGATATTGATTGATACTTGGACATTAGTCTTTGGTACCGTCCAAGTTATTCCTTGTGTTTGATTATAGGCTCGTTGATTTCTATTAGCTTGAGTGAATCAAAACAAGAGAGAGATATCAACTCCTTGAGATACTTTTATCTAGATTGAGTCTGACTGTTTAGTTGATTCTCTAGTAAGTGTTTCGGAGTTAGTCCATACAAATTGCTAATCTATATATTGGGTGGTGTCGTTAGACCCCCGCTTTTTCAATATTCCTATCAGTGAAAACAGTACAAACATAATTTTTAATCTAGCTAATGGCATTCCTTTTTCTCCTAAAGAGATTGACTCTACGGAAACAGGGAGAATTTCTATCTCCTTCTAGAAGCCAGATATCCCTAGATTTATCTTTCCAGTAAAGATCCTCAAGGTTATACAAGTATTCTAGTATATATCTTAATCTAGCAGTAGAGGAGGAATCAGAGGGATTGAAAGTTTGGAGATCAGCCAGCTCTTCTAGTAGTTTTGATGTTTGTTTAAAGGTTACCAAAAGATTTCTTTTTCCAGTCCCTAAGGCCTTTTTTTGTGTTAAGCAGTTTAGCTTTAAGTTTAGAAGTAGGGGAACCAATCACATTAACAGACCAAGCATTAGCTATAATATCCCTGCAGGTAGGGTCTTCCATCCACATGGCCATAAAATGGAAAAGTTTGGGCATAAAATTCACTTCAAAATTAAAACCAATATGCATGGGGCAATGATTAGAGGAGTCCCTAAGAATATTGTTAACACAAAATTTAGGACATAACAGCTCAGCATAAGGATTAATAAGACACCTATCAAGTCTTTCAAGAATGAGATCAGAACCTTGTTGTATGTTAAACCAAGTAAACCCAGGACCAGAGAATCCAGGATCAGTGTCATCAACCTCTAGACCACCATTTTTATCCCCAGGGCCTAGGAGAGCATTAAAATCACCTACAAGAAAAGCTGGTTCATCTACTGGTATAGGTGGTAGAAGGCATTGGTTTCCAAAGAAGGATTTCCTTAAGGCACTATTAGGTTCTCCATATATGAAATAAATGTGACAAGTTTTGGAATGTATGATATCCTTAGTGGTGACATAGATGCCCCTATTACTAGTGGAAACAATAGTAAGGTCGATTTCCTTCTTCCAAGCCAGCACAAGACCACCACTCCGTCCAATAAAAGGCATATTAGAAGTACAAGGGAAGCATGTATTCCTCAGTTTCCTAGCAGCAAAATCATTTTGCATTTTTGTTTCAGACAAGAAAACAATATCAGGGTTGACATTCCTAAATAGGTATTAGCAAATTTTTTCCAAGACCACGCACATTCCAACAAACAATGTTCACATTATTGACAGGAAAAAAGGAAGGAGAAGCAAGAGATGAGGGAGAGACAACAATGGTGGGAGAAGAAGGAACATGATTAACATAGTCCTGGTTTCCATTAGATTGAGAATTTCTATTTCCACCAGAATAGATAGTTCCTTGGGTAGCATCCAGGTTCAGATCAGCAGCCTCATGAGAGGAATTGTTGCGGACACCATTACATTTGAAGCAGCATCAGTAGGTACAGTGAAGTTTCCAAAATCATCAGGAGAGGGATAGGTATTAAAGGTAGATTCAGACAGGTTTAAAGTGGAAATGTCACCCATTTTGGTGATGGGAGGGAAAAGAATAGAATAATCTGGTTCAGAGCTATCAATTTTGGGAGAGTTGGTGATAGAATCAACTAGGAGAGAAAATGATGATCTAGTCCTCTTTCTGAGATCATCATGGGGATTAATCTTTCTCTTTAGGTTAGAAAGAGCATCATGTTAAACTTCTAAAAATATAGCTTGTTCATTTGAAATAACAGATTTCTGAGTAGGAGTTGCCGCCGTCTTGAATCTTCTAGTTGAGTTACTGGTACGGATCAGTCCTGTGTTGCTGGACTCAGGGATAGGATTCAGGTCAAGCAAAACCTCAGCTTGACCGGTGACTTTCTTTAAGATAAGTGGTAAGCCGATGACCAAAGGAATGAGTTGCTTGGTTTGGTTTGTTTCTACTTCATAAATCTTGAGAGTAGTAGATCTGCTGCCAAACGGGCCCATGTTGTTAGAGCACTTCTCGGTTGAACCCACTAGCGTTGGTATGTCAAGTTAGTTGTCAATTTTATTTTCCAAAATGGATTCTTGATTTAGCATACTAAAGATAGTTTCGGACTAGATTAGGTCTAAGAAGTTGAATCGAAGCTATCCTTAAAGGATGAAGATTGAAGACTACAAGAAGACATAAACAAGTACTTCATCAACAAAAGTATGTGATTTATTTCATTTGGATTCTTGTTCAATTCTACCTTTCTAATCTATCAAGATATATGCTCACTCTATGGAACAATTCCGATGACGGTAAATGTACATTTGTGTATATATACTTGAGGTTATTTGATTCATGAACTTGGAGACAATAACCTTTATCCTTATAAAGAATCACATGTTATAGTGAATGAGATTACTAATCCAACGAGCCAAGAATCACTCAATTCCGAGTTATAACGATGAAGTTATGAGTGATTTATTAAAGTTCGTTAGTAGGAAACAATTCATGAGTTGTTTGTAGTAGTTCATGGACTTGGGCCCAATTCGTGATTAAAATCTATTTTTGGTCAAGTTGGTGATGTTTCCATGTCTAGGCAAGATGGCTATTATTCCAAACATATTTGATTACCATATTAAAGTGTTTGAGATAACTTTTAATTCCTGCCTAAGTTAGAATGAGATTTATTTACATAAATAAATATTTGCTATTTAATTATTAATTAATTATTTATGCATAATATTTGTAATTTAGGAAAGACTCTCATAATTAGGAGAGTCTTGAAAAAGGAAAATAGTCAAAACCCTAGCTTTGTTTTCAAACTAACTTTTCACTATAAATAAAGGGTTCGTGAGCTTACATAGTTTTCATCCCCTTTGGAAAATTGGCGTAAGCTTTGCAGGTTGTTTCCATGTCTTATGTTCTTCGTGAACAAGAGTGAGATAAAAGTCTTTGTATTGGGGATCACAAATCCAAGTTGGATTAAATCTTCGTGATTGATTACACAACTTGTAATCTAGGTTTTTAACCTCTTGTCTATTCTAAGGTTTACTCTTCTGATATAAAACCATTCAAGAGTTGTTGATCATAAACCCTAGGTTTTGATAGATTTCAGTTTCCGATCGTATACCAACACTTGTTAATGGAAATCGGAGACTAGAAAGAAAAACTTCTATTGAGGTGTCTCGTAAAAATCCTTGAGAAGTTTTAAACAAGATATCTCTAGATTTATTCTAGTTGTTCTTGTTGTAGAGTTATTAGGTTTCTATTCCTTTTATTGAAGAGTATAATAATCCCTAATCTACAAGTTTGTTTTGATATTACTTTTACTTAGTAATTGTTTTTATCAAAACAAACACAAGATTTCCAAAACCGTGATTCACATCTAAAGGGAAATCAAACTGGTGTTTTGTGCAAACAAAATATCAAATCATATCAATCGTGTTGGTGTATCTTTTAAAGAGAACCTTGGGTTATGCTAGAAGATTTGCGTGAAGAATTTATAGAGAGAATCGGTATTCTGCTAGGAGTTCTACAATTTCTGAAGGAGGTATTACATCTAGTCCGAATAGGTAGTAGGAAACTGGTGTAACAACTTATAATCAGTGTGTGTTTATTCTGGACTAGGTCCCGGGGTTTTTCTACATTTGCGGTTTCCTCGTTAAAAAAATTCTGGTGTCTGTGTTATTTGTTTTCCGCATTATATTTTATTTATATAATAGAAATATCACAGGTTGTGCGTTAAGATCAATTAGTTCTTGTATCCGGCCTTTGGTTTGTTGAGTGAATTGATTGACACTTGAACATTGGTCTTTGGTACCGTTCAAGTTAATCCTCTTATATTCAATTGGGCTCGCAAATTACTATTTGCTGATTGCGGATTGAATCAAGAGATAGAGATATAAAACTCTTTGATATACTTTTCTTAAGATTGAGTCTGGCTGTCTAGTTGATTCTCTTGAAAGTATATTGGAGTTAATCCATTCAGATTGCCAAACGAATTATTGGGTGTGGTTGTTAGACCCCCGCTTTTTCAATTGGTATCAAAGCAAGCAAACACGCTAAGACCTCATAAGTCTGTGTTTGTAGAAATCTGATTCTATGGACATAGGTGTTATCTCTATAAACTTACCACCAGCCTTCGATGGCAAACTACTTATGGTGGAAAACTGCTATGCGAGCTTTTCCTCAAGCACATGATTTTCAATCATGGGTATATGTAGTTAATGGCTATGATGCTCCCGTTGTGGCAGTTGGAGATGTAAACGTTCCAAAGAACATTGGTGAATACAGTCCTGCCGAGATACTTGTTGCAAAGCAAAATTCAGACGGTTTGAATGTCATCATCCACGCCATTACCCCATATCTTCAGCACCACGTTACTACGTGTAATAAGTCTAAAGATGCCTGGGATATCTTAGAAACCGTATTCGAAGGGAATGTCGCAGAGAAAGAAGCAAGGCTTCAAAATCTAGCTTCTGACTGGGAAAAACTTCACATGTCTGATGATGAAACCTTTGATGAGTTTAACCAAATACTTTCTCAAATAGTTAACTCCTCGTTTGTGTTAGGAATAACTATTCCGAAGAAAGATATTGTGTGCAAAATTCTCAGGTCTCTACCATCAAGATACGAGTCTAATAAACATGTCATTGAAGAAGGAAACGATCTTTCTACACTCTCCTTAAATACTCTTGTTGGAAAGTTAGAGATCTTTGATAATGAACACGCAAGAAAAGAGGTGATTTCTATTAAAGCTGCAAACAATTCTGAATCCTCTAAGGATAAATCTGGTTCGCCAGATACTAAGGATGTTACTCCACGACAATTTAGAAAATTCTTGAGAGACAGGAAAAAGAGTTTTTCTAAAAGTGTAACATCTCCTAAGGATGATGTACAATGCTATAATTATCGTGGTTTCGGGCACTTGTCTTCAGTATGTCCTAGCTGGATCCGTAGACAATCGGCATATGCAGCAGATTTGCCTAGTCTTGATGACGGACCTGAATATTATAATCCTCAAGAGCTCATAGGCGAGGTTGCATTAGCTTCAGTAAAAATTCTTTCGGATACTGATTCTGATTCTGACGAAGAAGTGTTCCATGATGATCCAGTTGTTAATAATCTTCTTAAAGAATGTAATCAGAAACTCTCGGAAGCTAAAAGCACCATTTCCAGTGAGAAAGTTAAGTATGACAGACTTCTTAGTCGGAGTAAAGGCTTGCAAGACCAACTTGACTCTAGTGGTGCAAGAGATTATCTCAACGAAATACGAAAGCTTAAAGAAGAAATTGCCGAAGGTCGTGATCGGGAAATCATTCTTTAATCAAATCTAGATAACTTGGAGAACATCGAGATGAACTTGTTATTCGATTCAAAACGAGAATATCTCAAAGTTCAATGTGAATCATCCAAGAATGATCTAGTCATTGCGCTTGAAAAGTTCAAAAGTTTGGAAGAAGAAAACTCGACCTTAAAAGAGAGTTTTTCTAGAAATAGCATCTCAGATAAATTAACCTCGATATTGGGAGCATGTAGATTTCATCGTGATACACGAGGATTGGGCTATGAAGGAATAGACACTCCTAGTATTTGCAAAGAGGTAAAATTTCTCAAAGCTAAAGATTCTTCTCAACCAAAACCTTCCACGGTTGACAAAAATAAAGTATCTCTATCAACTGCTGATAACGAAAAGAGGAAAGCATGTTAAGTTCCAAAGCAAGCACATAAACATTCAGGTAACACTGAACATAACTTTTTCCATTCTACTAAACACTATTTTTATTGTGGAAAACCAGGTCACTTGCAAATGAATTGCATATTTCTTAAACGAGATAAAACCAGATCTTATTCTGCTAAGATGACAAGATCTGATGTTCCAAACTGGAGAAAAACTGAGTCTCATAATATCAGTTTTTTTCAGTATTCCCTCCAAGAAGTTCCATAATTATATTTGGGAGAAAAAGAAATACGTTGCTCCAAAAGCTGCTCAAAAATGGGTACCAAAGAAGACCAATAAAGCAACGAGTACTATTAAGAAGGATCTCTCAGACAAGAGTTCGACAAGGGATAACATCTTAAAATGGTATGGAGCATTTACTGAAAGTTTCAAGGAAGTTGTTAAATTCCTAGATTTCATGTTTGATTTTGTTTCGAATACCTGTCGTGAGCAAGATTTTTCTCACCTCAACACAACCTGACTGTGTTGAAAGTGCATCCTCACCATGAAGCCCTATTAAATGCGGTGAGGATTGCAAAAGAATTGGGGCGCACATATTTTATTGGGTAATTTCTGGATATGTGAAACAATTTATTTTTTCGAGCTGAGTTTATCTCGCTTACATATTCCTCGAAATATGTGTTGGTAAGCATTCGCTTTAACCAAGTTCATCTTTACCTAGTGACGAAAGTCATGATATGTTTCAATCACCTTGAAAATTGCTTTAACGAGAAATGGTTTGACAAACTATATAACGTCCTCTAAGAATGTTTCAATGATTTAAATGAGAGTTTAGATTATATAACCAATGGTGGACATAAGCATTATTGTGGAAACACATATAGGTACAAGTCCTTATTCCTTGAGCCAAAGTTTGCGAACTTTGTTGATCAAAAGAACTGGAAGTATGGCATGAGCCAAGTCCGCGAACTCAGTCCACGAACCCAATCCGCGAACTGGCGGAAGTTCTTGACCCGAGAATTTCTGCTGGAGTTTGTGAACTCCTTCCAGGAACTTAAGTCCGCGAACCCAGTCTGCGAACTTGAGTTAGGTTATATCTAAAGATGATTGTTTTGAACTTATACTTAAATACTAAGGAATGCAATTTGCTAACCGTGGCTATAAAGTTCATGAACCGATTCAAGTGAATCAAATCATCTTTGCTTCAATTGTGTCTTGTGTAGTTACATAAGATTTCCTTGCAATTGAACAACTCTCTAACTAGTTCCTTTGAGTCAATTGAACTAGTTATGATGAAGAAGAATATGGTTAGATACCACATGTATGAGTCTTAATTACCTAACTTGATTTGTGATTAGAATTCTTAAATATAACAGGGTAGAAGCAATTATCAAAGCCATGGATGTTGGTTTTTATTGTCAAAAAATCTTTTTTCATACTCTTATGGTAACCATTCTTGGTGTAAATCCTTATGGAAAAGATTATTCTTCCTTCTAAGTGTATCAATTCTTGTTCATACAAGTTTTTATCTTAGAAAAGATGATCACAATATTTGATCTTCATGATTACATATTGTGTATTATTACCATGAGATAGTTCTATTGTTCAGTAACTTGATCTCATGAGAGACTTTCAATGATTGGTTCTTAGTTCGCATATCCTTGTGGGTTTTCTAAAATCCAATATATAAATCCTTATCTCTGGAGTAAGGTCACTCTTGTTTTTCTTTCGGTAATGACAGCTTATGGGGGAGAGTTCTTAAATGAACTTGTGCTTAATTGTCATATCTTTGTAGGGAGAAGCGGGTTTGGAACACGAAGGGGTTACTTGTATCTTTATAAACTCCTTGATGAAGTCACTAAGTTTCGACTCTGTGATATCGTTTAAACAAATTTTATATGCTTCATTCTTTTGGTCATGAAGTATCTCCGTGAAAATTTATTGAGGATCCCACCAGTCTTCGTACCTTTGCCAATTTATATTGACAAAAAGGGGGAGAATTATTTTGTAGTTCACACTAAATATACATATGGTTTACGGATCATTATGTAAGGGGGAGTGGTTTTCATGTTGAGAGGGAGTATTGACTAAGGGGGAGTGATACATATCACCGTAGTATTATTGTCAAAGTTGTGATATAATGAAACTTTGATGCTGTGTAGTAATACTATGATGGATCTTCAACAAGTACAGGATGAACATATGAAGAGTTGAAGAACCACACCCATACTTTTTATGCTTCATTCTTTTGGTCATGAAGTGTCTCCGTGAAAATTTCATGAGGATCCCACCAGTCTTCGTATCTTTGCCAATTTATATTGACAAAAAGGGGGAGAATTATTTCATAGTTCACACTACATATACATATGGTTTATGGATCATTATGTAAGGGGGAGTGATTTTCATGTTGAGATGGAGTATTGACTAAGGGGGAGTGATACATATCACCGTAGTATTATTGTCAAAGTTGTGATATAATGAAACTTTGATGTTGTGTAATAATACTAGATGGATCTTCAACAAGTACAGGATGAACACGTGAAGAGTTGAAGAACCAAGGAAATCAAGATTGTCGATTTTTCTTTTAACAAGTACAAGCCAGATGTAAAATGGTTTTGTCACTAAAATTGACAAAGGGGGATATTGTTAGAGCACTGCTCGTTTGAACCCACTAGCGTTGGTATGTCAAGTTAGTTGTCAATTTTAGTTTCCAAAATGCATTCTTGATTTATCATACTAAAGATAGTTTCGGACTAGATTAGGTCTAAGAAGTTGAATTGAAGTTATCCTTAAAGGATGAAGATTGAAGACTACAAGAAGACATCATAAAAAGTACTTCATCAACAAATGTATGTGATTGATTTCATTTGGATTCTTGTTCAATTCTACCTTTCTAATCTATCAAGATATATGCTCACTCTATGGAACAATTCCGATGTCGGTAAATGTACATTTATGTATATATACTTGAGGTTATTGGATTCATGAACTTGGAGACAATAACCTTTATCCTTAGGATCTCATGTTATAGTGAATGAGCTTACGAATCCAACGAGCCAAGAATCACCCAATTCCGAGTTATAACGATGAAGTTATAAGTGATTTATTAAATTTCGTTAGTAGGAAACAATTCATGGGTTGTTTATAGTAGTTCATGGACTTGAGCCCAATTCGTGATTAAAATCTATTTCTGGTGATGTTTCCTTGTCTAGGCAAGATGGCTATTATTCCAAACATATTTGATTACCATATTAAAGTGTTTGAGATAACTTTTAATTCCTTCCTAAGTTAGAATGTGATTTATTCACATAAATAAATATTTGCTATTTAATTATTAATTAATTATTTATGCATAATATTTGTAACTTAGGAAAGACTCTCATAATTAGGAGAGTCTTGAAAAAGGAAAATAGTCAAAACCCTAGCTTTGTTTTCAAGCTAACTTTTCACTATAAATAAAGGGTTCGTGAGTTTATACAGTTTTCATCCCCTTTGGAAAATTGGCGTAGGCTTTGCAGGTTGTTCCCATGTCTTATGTTCTTCGTGAACAAGAGTGAGATAAAAGTCTTTGTATTGGGGATCACAAAGCCAAGTTGGATCAAATCTTCGTGATTGATTATACAACTTGTAATCTAGGTTTTCACCTCTTGTCTATTCTAAGGTTTTCTCTTCTGATATAAAACCATTCAAGAGTTGTTGATCATAAACCCTAAGTTTTGATAGATTTCAGTTTCGGATCGTATACTAACACTTGTTAGTCGAAATCGGAGACTTGAAAGAAAAACTTCCATTGAGGCGTCTCGTAAAAATCCTTGAGAAGTTTTAAACAAGATATCTCTAGATTTATTCTAGTTGTTCTTGTTGTAGAGTTATTAGTTTTCTCTTCCTTTTATTGAAGAGTATAATAATCCCTAATCTACAAGTTTGTTTTGATATTACTTTTACTTAATAATTGTTTTTATCAAAACAAACACAAGATTTCCAAAACCGTGATTCACATCTAAAGGGAAATCAAACTGGTGTTTTGTGCAAACAAAATATCAAATCGTATCAATCATGTTGGTGTATCTTTTAAAGAGAACCTTGGGTTCTGCTAGAATATTTACGTGAAGAATTTCTAGAGATAATCGGTATTCTGCTAGGAGTTCTACAAGTTCTGAAGGAGGTATTACATCTAGTCCGAATAGGTAGTAGGAAACTGGTGTAACAACTTATAATCAGTGTGTGTTTATTCTGGACTAGGTCCCGGGGTTTTTCTGCATTTGCGATTTCCTCGTTAACAAAATTCTGGTGTCTGTGTTATTTGTTTTCCGCATTATATTTTATTTATATAATAGAAATATCACAGGTTGTGTGTTAAGATCAATCACTTCTTGTATCTGGCCTTTGGGTTTATTGAGTAAATTGATTGACACTTGAACATTGGTCTTTGGTACCGTTTAAGTTAATCCTCTTATATTCAATCGGGCTCGCAAATTCCTATTTGCTGATTGCGGATTGAATCAAGAGATAGAGATATAAAACTCTTTGATATACTTTTCTTAAGATTGAGTCTGACTGTCTAGTTGATTCTCTTGAAAGTATATTGGAGTTAGTCCATTCAGATTGCCAAACGAATTATTGGGTGTGGTTGTTAGACCCCCGCTTTTTCACATGTTAATCAAGCAATTAGGAGATTCCTGGCTGGTAGCACTTGAAATTTGAGTAACATCTACAACCTTTCCTTTACTCACATATCCAATAGATACCAACATTTGACTTTGCATATTTGGTGCTACTTCAACTTGAGTCGATAGGGAAACGACAATTGAGATGTTTGGAGCAATTATTGGAAGCTTTTGTACTTGAGTAGATCGCATCATGAGTCTATAGATTGGTGGGTAAACATATTTTGATGCAGACGAGCTAGCTTCCTTGATAAGATTTTGTTTTACCATCCAATTAGGACAGACAACATCGCTATGATCAATAACACGACAAGAGTGACAAAAGTTCCTTGGGACTTTGAAATACCTAAATTCAATGAGAAAGGGTTATTTTATTCCTCTAGTAAGGAGGGGAATACCAGTTGGGAGAGCTCGATTGATGAGGATTCTTATATAGATTTTAACATTCTTCTTGAGAGTATGATTACCATATGGATCTTTGGCATCAAGCAGTTCTCCAAGTTTGAGTGTAAGTTGCTTCAAATCTTCAAATTCAACACATTCTTTAGGAACATTGCATAAGATAAGCCATATCATTTCTTCCTCAAAGGAGACTTGGAAATTTGCAGGCCAACCAGTTGGTGGAACCACTCATAGAACTATAAGGAATCCACAAGAAAACCAAGAGCGTTGTTCATTGACCCCGATGAAATCACTTTCGTCTAAGAATTTGATAAGAAATTTGTTTCTCAATCCATTAAAGTTAGTAACAATAGGAGTTTAAGCTAAAGGCCACTGAGAGAAGATGTAGTATCTGATAGAAGAGGTGGCACTAAAGTTTCACTGCATATGTAACCTACCATATACCATTTCCAATTAGTATGATTCTCAGTTAGAACGATTGTTTTATCGATGTACACTGGTTCAGATACGGAAGCAGGAAGATTTTTGAGTCCTCCATATAACTAAAGATGTTTTGAATAGAGGCAGCAGAATGGGTATCACTTGCAAAATTTGAGTCCTCCATATAAACAATAAAGTAAATGGTGAACTTAAGGGTCAAGTGGGTATCTGCAATTTTTGGATTGGATGTTGGGATAATATATATTTGTGTTTGGAGTTGATAATGCCAAGATACAATGGGGATCAGAGAAGAATAAATACAGGTCATGGAGATATCCAGAGATAAGTAAGTATAAGCATGCCTAGGAGACTGAACCTTAAAAAGGGAAAGTCTGATAGGTAGATTATAATTTCTATTGGTTAAGTGGGAATGAAATTGTGAAAGATTCAGGTTGGGTATGTGTTGGTAAGTTCAACAGAAATGGCGTTGGGCATTGTATCAGAGGTATCTGCAGAATCCGTGATAGTCGTGCCATGCTGATAATTCATTGACGTAAACAAATCCAACTGGTGGGATAATAGGACATCCGTAATAATGGTAGAGGCACAAAAGGTATAATAATTATAAAACTCATGTAAGGGAGGTTTTGCTTCATAAGTTTTAAGGTACACTTTTAACTTATTGTTTTCTTTTGAGTTGTGTAGCAGAATATGAATGCTTCCAAATATAATAATGGTATATGGGGTGTAATAAGGGGTGGTATGAAATAACAATGGGTGAGCTAAAGAGATATTAGTAAACTCATGATTAGATTGAGTAGGATATTAATTATTTTGGGGTATAGGGTTTTGAACATTTATTAGGAAGTAGTTGATGCTATGGTAATTCATGTATCTACTCGACATGCCCCAAAAGCCAATAGTGTCTCCTAACAGGTGCTGCAATATCTGAACCTGAATAAAATCATAAACTAGGATTAATACCCAAGAAAAAAATGTTAGGTTTGGTGTCTTACCAATTTCACTCATAATGGTGGAACCATAAAGGCTAGAAGTGGGTAGAAGATTAGGTTTGGTGTATTGGGGCGGTAAGGTCGAAGAGATGCAATTAAGCCAGAACTGAAAGGTTAGAGAAAATTGATTGTGTGGGATAATTCCCAAAGCGTCATGATGGTTTTGAGTACCGTGTATGGGTATTGAACCGGCGTGCATGGTCTAGAGACATGACTCTCAATCAAATGCCATAAATGGCTATGAATGGTCCCAGAAAAGGAAAATATTAAGAGAAAGGGGATATTTTTAGAGAATGGCCAAAAACGGTAATCAAAACCTTCCTGACAACTCGCAAAATCCTCTTCCCGTCGTTCCACCACCGTTATCAGCAGAATACGAGCAGGCCAAAGCTCTTTCCTTGTCATTGCCAGATCAGGAGATAGAGAAGTTGAGGAAAGATTTGCTAGAGGAATTAGACCGTCGTGCATTGGAGAGAATTCGTCATAGGTGTTAGAGCAGTGCTCGGTCGAACTCGCATACGTTGCTATCTCAAGCATGTTTGTCAATGTTAGTGATCAAAACTATAAGTCTTAATTTCTAGCCTATTTATAGATGTCTCGGACTAGGACATAGATTGTGTAGTTGAGCATTAGACTTCACGGCGTTCATCATTTAAAGACGAAGAACTACCAAAGGGGATCTTGTGGAACTTCATCGACAAAAGGTATGTGGAGACTGAAACTCATCTATCACTTGGAAAGTCTACTTCTACTATATCTTCTATATTGAGACA
Organism: Papaver somniferum; assembly: GCF_003573695.1. Taxonomy (NCBI): domain Eukaryota; kingdom Viridiplantae; phylum Streptophyta; class Magnoliopsida; order Ranunculales; family Papaveraceae; genus Papaver; species Papaver somniferum. Next base: position 229,477,823 of record NC_039358.1, read on the forward strand.
TAACTCGTATTACGATATAGTTTTCTGTATACACATTTGAGATTTCGAGATGAGTTTATCTCGCTTACATATTTCTCGAAATATGTTTTGGCAAGCTTTCTCTTCGACCAAGTTCATCATATATCATGTGAAAATTGCTGAGTAACATCTTACATGGTTTGTGTGATACAATCATTTGGTGTAGACTTGGAATATTTCGTAATGATTATTTCAATATCTTGAAAATTTCTTTGATGCTAATAGTATGTGAAAACGGCTACTGCCATCCTCTAAGAAAGTTTCAATGATTGAAATAAAGACTTTAAAATCATGTAACCATGTTCGGATATAAACATAGTATGTTATCACATTTGTGTATAAGTCCAAAACCGGGAACCTGAAGTATGCATACCCGTACCGTACTGGCGGTTGTTGGATGTCTGGGCAAGTATGCGTACCCGTACTTATACTGGCGGAAGTCTCACGTCCGTGAATTTCTGCTGGAGTTTGGAATGTAAATTGGTATGCGCACCCGTACGCGTACTGGCGTAACCAAACTCGGTCCGGCTACTTAAGTATGCGTACCCGTTTGCATACTTGAGTTGGTTACTTTCTAAAATCGGTTGTGTATATGAACTTAAACATTTATAAAATAAGGAATGCAATCTTTGCATACTGTGGCTATAAGTGAATCAAACTGGTTTTGCTTCAATTGTGTTCTTGTATACTTCTATGAGAATATAGCAATTGAACGACTCTTTAACTAGTTTCATTTGAGTCATTTGAACTAGTTATGGTTAAGATGAATAAGGTTGATATGAGAGTAATCATATGGCTAACTTCGGTTAACTATTGTTGAGCCAACATGGTGTACACGTTTTGGTACGGTTACATAAACCTAAATGAGGGTACATTTCATTTGTGTGTAACAAGCTAAGTTCGATCTAACGGTTGAAAGATATTAGCTTCGTTGAATCAGGTTTTTCATCTAACGATGAATATTGAATGCATTGTTACCAAGGTAACTTGGATTGCAAATCCTGATTTGAAAACTATATAAAGGAGAACTCTAGCAACTGGGAAACCTAATCCCCACACCTCCTGTGTGTTACTAGTCGCATCAACTAGAGTCGATTATCCTTTAACCTTAGGTTTCTATCGAGACCCTGTAGGTTAACGACTTCAAAGACTTCATTGGGATTGTGAAGCCAGACCCAACTATTTTGTTTGTAGTTGCGTATTCTGATCTCGCCCGATTCTATCGTATTGAGTACAATTGAAATAATTGACTCAAGATTAATATCTCTGATAGGCAAGATAAAAGTAATCACAAACATCTTCGTCTCATCGTTTGTGATTCCACAATATCTTATTTCGCTAGTCGATTAAGATTATTGTGAGGTGATTAATAATACTAGGTTGTTCTTCAGGAATATAAGTCCGGTTTATCAATTGGTTCTTGTTCACTTTGATTTATCAAAAGACGGAACAAAAACTCTTGGGTATTTCTGTGGGAGACAAATTTATTCAATCTACAGACTTTTCTGTGTGAGACAAATTTGTTTATCAAGTCTTCGACTTTGGGCGTAGCAACTCTTAGTTGTGGGTGAGATCAGCTAAGGGAATCAAGTGCGTAGTATCCTGCTGGGATCAGAGACGTAAGGAACGCAACTGTACCTTGAATCAGTGTGATATTGATTAGGGTTCAACTACAGTCCAGTCCGAAGTTCATTGGTAGTAGGCTAGTGTCTGTAGTGGCTTAATACAGTGTGGTGTTCAAACTGGACTAGGTCCCGGGATTTTTCTGCATTTACCATTTTCCTCGTTAACAAAATTCTGGTGTCTGTGTTATTTCTTTTCCGCATTATATTTTGTTATATAATTGAAATATCACAGGTTGTGCGTTAAGATCAATCAATTAGATAATCCAACCTTTGGTTGTTGAAATAAATTGATTGACACTTGAATATTGGTCTTTGGTACCGTTCAAGTTGGTTCACATAATAATTAGGCTCGCGGATTTCTATCTGTTTGATTTGCTGATTACATTGTGAAATAGAGATATTAAACTCTTTGATATAATTTTCTCTAGATTGAGTCTGACTGTCTAGTTGATTCTCTAGAAAGTATATTAGAGTAAGTCCTCTCAGATTGCCAAACGAATTTTCGGGTGTGGTTGTTAGACCCCCGCATTTTCAATTGGTATCAGAGAAGGAAAACACATTAAAGACCTCATAAGTCCGTGTTTATAGCGATTTGATATGGACGAGAACACCTTTGATCACGCACCACTAGCTCAGGGACATTCCAACTTGGTTAATTGTCCTGGTTCTGCTGAGAATTCTGTTTCGTCATCCTCTTCAGAATTCACACTTTACTGGGAAGCTCGTCTTGATGAACAGTTAGATGAACTTTATGATGAAAGTGATTCAGAAGAAGGACAATATCGAAGAAGAAGTCTCACAGTACATCATTCTCTTTGATCATCTTCTAAAGAAAAATAGGTCAACATCTTGCTTGACTTAATTTCTGACTCCTCTCAGCAAGAGCAAAGAAACCGAAAGGTTTTGGGAATGCCACTGAGAGTGATTCAGAGGAATCAGAGAATGGGTTTGAATACCCAGTGGAAGAGATGAACACCAGTGAAGAGGATTACGATGTTGCAGATGAATGGAAGAGAATGGAGGCTTATCATGATATGAAACTTCGCATAAGATTTGATGATGAGAGAGCCAATCCAAAGATCTTTGCCAGAACCATGCGTGAAGGAGAACCCAGTGATGGTGATGAAGAACTCTTGGAAGATGAAAGTGATGAAGATGATGATAATGATAGTGATAAGAGTTCGTCATCTGACGACATTCCAGTTTCTCCTGCATCATCAGGCAGTGACTATAATACACAATACGAGGAGGGGGAAAACTGGAGCTACGATGAGGAGGACTATTAGTGGTCCTTTCTGGGGTATTGAAAGCAGCCAAGTCTTCAGAATCTGGTAAGATTTTGAAGATGATTTTTATTAATTGGATTTCTCGATACTTGCTCCTTTCCTTCTTTTTGTTGATGCAGATGATGGCAATGACAGACTTCTTATGATTTTCCTTCTTCTTCTGACGGTCGGCTTTGTGGTTGGTTTTAGTAGTAACTTTTTGTTGATAAGAAAAGATGTTATCAGTAGTATTGTTTGGTGACTATGGTTGATAGACTTGAAGTTATTTTGTTTAATTTGAGGGTTGTGAACCTCTAGAATTTCACTGGTTTGTAAAACTTGATGGTATATGTTCTTAATTTCTTGTACTTTTCCAGTTATGGTGGTAGTAATGTTACAGCAAGTGTAGGTATTCTTTTTTCTGTTGATTGTAGTATTGTTGAGAGTAGTCCTGTATGTGCAAAAATTGATGGCAATCTTGATGAAGTAGCTTAGGAAACCAAGGATGAAAAGGAAATTGAACCAAGTGTAGCAAGAATTACTAGGAGAATCCGATAGTTGCATCAGGAAAATTTCAAGAACAGAAAGACTGAGAGAGAACTAGTTTACGTCATGCTTACGGAGCAGAGCTCATTAATAAACTCATGGACTCCTAGGTGTTCAAGTTCCTTTTGATTATCAATGAGTAAATTAACAAGAGAAAATGATTATTGATTTAATCATTTTACATCTGCCCAAAAAAAATAAATCCCTCGTTTTCAAGATTGCTCAAATATTGAGGAGAGAAGGCAAAACCAAAAGAGGAGAAAAATACTATAGACTTTTCTCGATATCTTTTGTCTTCAAAGCACATGAGAAGAAGTGATAGAGGAAATATTACATGTGTCCATCATGAGTAGAGGTGCTCATGCATCTTGACACTTTGGAGCGGCCAACATTTTTTTTTATGAGAGAGCAGCCAACATACCACCAATAACATTTGTTCCACAACATCAAAAACCTTTTCGGACAAGAAATTTAACACAGAAACTGTAATCCAGAAATCAAATAACCATTGCAAAAACTCAACAACAGATGAAAGCTTTGAAATCCAAAAGCACCTGTTCGACCTGAAAATATCTAAAAATGTCCAAATCCCGAACACCAGAAGTTACTGTTATCAGTAATGCAAGACGACTGGGCCTCCACTTGTGATAGAAGTCGTGACGTTGGCAGCAGCCAGCAGGGGTATTATCGACCACTTGGTACATCAAAATGCAATACTTACACCATGTTTGTTTACTCCTGACTCATCTGAGTCGTCTGGATCTGAATCATCTGGATCTGAGTGAAATCACCTGACTCATCTGGATCTGAGTCGATATGTTTGTTTTGAGTCAGATCTGACTCATCTGACTCGGAAATAAGTGAGTCAGTGGTTTGGTCCCATGAGTCAGGGGTATTTTGTTACCTGACTCAAATGAGTCCGAGTCAGGGGTTATGTCCGAGTCAGAGGTCGAGTCAGATCTGACTCAAAATGGAAAACAAACGGTCTGACTGCTGACTCGGTCCGAGTCAGGTGTTGACTCAGATTCAGACGCCGAGTCAGCTGCAAACAAACAAGTCTTAATATTAGGGATTTTGATCTCTAGCAAAATGGGCACCCACTCTCTGGTTCCCACTGAACATCATCTTCTTCTTGATTTTATCGACGTCGACGATGATGATGATCACAGTATCAGCATCTCTTTGAATCCTAATCTCCTTCACCATCTTCCTTCGGTGCATCTAATTTCAGCTACTCCGCCTGAAAACCAGGTACTTAACTTTGCCGCTTTATTATGGATGATGTAGATCTGCTAAAATCAGGACATGTTTTGGTTCTTCCATTACCAGTTCAAGGTCATATAAACCCAATACTCCAATTCTCTAAACGTTTAGTTTCCAAAGGAATCAAAGTCACACTGTTCACCACCATACTCGCCTCCAAATCGGTGCAACCCGGTGTCAGCTCCATCTCGGTTGAAACATTTTCAGAAGGCGAGGGTTTTGAAAGTTCTTCTGGAGATAATTTTATGAAGAAAATCGAAATTGCTGTTTGCAAAAACTTGCCGGAATTTATTAAGAAGCAAGAAAGATTAGGGTGTCCTGTCAAATGTGTTGTTTATGATTCTATTATGCCGTGGGCATTGCCATTAGCGAAAGAACTAGGATTAATTGGAGCTTCATTTTATACACAGTCTAGTGCTGTAAGTGCAATTTATTACCAAGTGAATAAAGGATTGATTGGGATGCCTGTAGATGGACCGACTATGTTGGTACCTGGATTGCCGTTACTTGAACCGGATGAGCTGCCGTCTTTCGTTCACAAACCGGATGTGTACCCTGCAATTCTTCCGTTAGTGTTGAGTCGGTTTTCGAATGTTGATGAAGCAGATTGGTTGCTTTTTAACACCTATGATAAGCTGGAGGAGCAGGTAAAGCAGTTTATTGCCTCATTAGTTCCATCTTTAGAGTTAATTTTAATTTTTTATGCGATCATAGTCTGGATTGTCAATTGTTTTGTAATCTATAAGACCATGTCAGAGAGTAGTGTAAGTTCCATAACTCTGTTATTAACATGTTAGGATTTGATAGTATGTTTAGTTTCATCATTTTAGTCAAATTTCAGTTCGCTAGTTGTATGAGCATGGATTTGATAGTAATGTAGATCATAGAGTTGTTGGTCGCGGAGCCAATTTGTTATCAACTGACTCACAAATTGTGGGGGAGCCAGGATTGAAGGTAGGAGGAGGCAAAAACATATCCTGTGTAGGAATATACGATGAATGAAATCATGCAATTAAGGGGGTTTTGTGGAAATATACAAGGATTTGGAGCAGGGGCGGAGCCAGTTATGGGCAAGTGGAGAAAAGCCTATTTATGCCTCCACTTACCCACATATGACTCCGTCCCTGTTCCTGCTCCCGAAGTCTGTTTTATGTATTGTAAGCCCTCCTTAAGTTTTTTTTATTCATTGTGTGGCCACACAAAATAAATTTTTACTTTTTTTGCCCTCTCCTATCTTGAAGTCTGGCTCTGCCATAATTTGAGAATTGTTATACTTAGGACAATGTCAAAGAGTATTCTTGGGGATTGTGAGAGTCCAAGTTTAAGAAGGTTTTTTATATGTATGATTGTATGAGGTAGTACGTACATTCCTTTAAAATGTCTGGTGTATGATTCTATTATGCCATGGGCATTGCCATCGGTGAAAGAATTAGGATTGATTGGAGCTTCATTTTTTACAGTCTAGTGCTCTTAGTGCAGTTTATTACGAAGTGAATAAAGGACTGATTGGTATACCTATAGATGGACCGGCGACATTGGTTTCTGGACTGCCATTACTTGAACCGAATGAATTGCCATCTTTCGTTTACAAACCTCATGTGTATCCTGCAATTCTTCTGGTAGTGTTTAAGTCGATTTTCAAATATTGATGAAGCAGATTGGTTACTTTTTAACACCTATGATAAGCTGGAGGAACAGGTAAAGCTTATTGCCTTATTAGTTTTATCTTTTTAGATAACTTTGAATTATGCTAGTTATATCAGCTTGTTTGGATTTGATAGCAGATGATGATTATAGGGAACTTGTTAGGATTTTGACAGTAGTTGTTAGGAATTTATTAAGAAGCAAGAAAGATTAAGGTGTCCTGTCAAATGTGTTGTGTATGATTCTATTATGCCGTGGGCATTACTATCGAAGGTGCTAGGATTGATTGGAGCTTCATTTTATACAGTCTAGTGCTGTTAGTGCAATCTATTACCAAGTGAATAAAGGATTGATTGGGGTGCCTGTAGATGGACTGACGAGATTGGTACCTGGGTTGCCGTTACTTGAACCGGATGAGTTACCGTCTTTCGTTCACAAACCGGATCTGTATCCTCCGTTAGTGTTGAGCCGGTTTGCAAATGTTGATGAAGCAGATTGGTTACTTTTTAACACCTATGATAAGCTGGAGGAACAGGGAAGTGAAGCTTATTACTTTTTTAGTTCCATCTTCTCAGTCAAATTTGAATTTTGCTAGTCGTATAAGCTTGTTAGGAATTTGACAGTAGATGCAGATCATAAGGTTGTTGGTGGCGGGGCCAATTTGTTGCCAACTGACACTCAAATTATGGCGCAGCCAGGATTGAAGGTAGGACGGGGAAAAAACATATCCTGTGTAGGAATATACAATGAATGAAATGATACTAGTAAGGGCTTTTGTGAAAATATACAAGGATTTGGAGCAGGGGGAGAGCCAAGTATGGACAAGTGGGGAAAAACCTATTTTTATGCTTCCACTTACCCAAATGTGGCTCCGTCCCTGTTCCTGCTCCCAAAGTCTGTTTTATGCTTTGTAAAGCCTCTTAAATGTTATCATTTATTCATTGTTTGGCCACACAAAATGAGATTCTTTTTTATGCCCTGGCTGCACCACAATTTAATAATTGTGATCTTTTGGAAAATGTCAGACAATATTGTTGGGATTGTTGGAGTCTAAGTTCTATGGAGTTTTGAATATGTATGAATTCGCTGTACTTCTTCTGGTTGTACTTGCATTCCGTTACTTGTAGATGGACCGACGAAATTGGTACCTGGATTGCCGTTACTTGAACCGAATGAGTTACCCTCTTTCATTTACAAACCTGACATGTCCCCTGCAATTCTTCTGTTAGTGTTGTGTTGGTTTTCTAATGTTGATGAAGCAGATTGGTTACTTTTTTGTACCTAAGATGAGCTTGAGGAACAGGTAAATCTTATTATTGCCTTATTAGTAATTAGTTTTATCTTTAGAGTTAAATATTATTTTGTATGTGGATCATAGGCCAGGTTGTTGATTGTTTTGTGATCTATAAGACCATGTCAGAGAGCAGTGTTGGCCATTGCTAAGAGTGTAATTTTGATAACTCTGTTATTGACATGTTAGAGTTTAATAGTCATATGAGAGAGTAATATTAGTCACTTCTTTTTAGTCATATGAGCTTGTTAGGATTTTATAGTATATGTATATCATAGGGTTGTTGGTGGCGGAGCCAATTTGTTGTCAACTGACTCTCAAACTGTGGCGGAGCCAGGATTGAAGGCAAGTAAGGGTTTTATGAATCTTTATTAACGTGGTTTAGAAGAAAACCGATATCCAACAAACTTCGTTGTAAACTTCTACTTCTACACTCAATTATCAAAGAAGTTTGGTGGATATCGGTTTCCTTCCGAACCACGTTTAAAAATATTTTTAAAACTTTGGCCAAGTAGTTTGCTTGCTTGCCTCTTGCTGGGCAAGTCACGCATCCTGAATGAAACTTTGGCCACATTGCCACAGTTACGACATTAGTGATGCTAGGACGGAAAGGGTTTGAGTTTCAATTAAGACTTTTGGAGCAGGGGCGGAGATAGGTATGGGCAAGTGGGGGAAAAGCCTATTTGTGACTCCACTTGCCTACATATGGCTCCGTTCCTGTTCCTGGTCGCAAAGTCTGTTTTATGTATTGTAAATCCTCTTAAATTTTATCATTTATTCATTGTTTGGCCACACAATATGGGATTTTCTTTGCCCTGGCTTGCTTTCAGCCCTGGCTGCACCACAATTTGATAATTGTGATCTTTTGGAAAGTGTCGGAGAGTATTCTTGGAGATTGTTGGAGTCTAAGTTCTATGTAGTGTTGACTATGTATGAATTGTCTGTACTTCTGGTTGTACTTGCATTCCGTTACCTGTAGATGGACCGACGACAGTGGTACCTGGATTGCCTTTACTTGAACCGAATGAGTTACTGTCTTTCGCTTATAAACCTGATGTGTATCCTGCAATTCTTTGTTAGTGTTGTGTCGAATTTCTAATGTTGATGTTACTTTTTAATACCTATGATAAGCTGGAGGAACAGGTAAACCTTATTATTGCCTTATTAGTTTATCTTTAGAGTAAAATTTAATTTTGCATGTGGATCATAGGCCAGGTTATTGATTGTTTTGTGATCTATAAGACCGTGTCAGAGAGTAGTGTTGGCCATTTCTAGAAGTGTAAGTTTGATAACTCTGTTATTGTCATGTTAGGATTTGTTAGTAGAGCTTATTTTTGGTTTCGTCTTTTTAGTCAAATTTCGGTTTCCTATATGATTTTGGCAGTAGATGTAGATCATAGGGTTGTTGGTGGCGGAGCCAATTTGTTGCCAACTGACTCTCAAACTGTGGCGGAGCCAGGATTGAAGGTAGGATGGGGCAAAAAAAATATCCTATATAGGAGCAGACAATGAATAAAATGGCACAATTAAAGGTTTTTTACTGTGAAAGGATTTGGGAGCAGGGGCGGAAGCCAGGTATGGGCAAGTGGGGATTGCAGATTTATGCTTCCACTTGTCCGTACGTAGCTCTGCTCTTGCTCCCAAAGTCTTTTTTGTACATTATAAGCCCTCCTAAATTTTATCTTTTATTCGTTGTTTGGCCAAACATAATCGGATTTTGTTTTTTTGCCCTCTGCTTATCTTCAATCCCGGCTCTGCCGCGTTTGATGGTTGTGATCTTTATAGCACAATGTCAAAGAGTATTCTTGGGAATGGTGAGAAACTTGGAGTCTGAGTTCGATGTGGTTTTTCAAATTCTCTGTACTTCTGGTAGTGCTTAAATCCTTATACTAAGAACGCAACTAGGAGTTCTTTGTGAAAATGTACTAGGTTTTGGGTGCAGTGGTGGAGCCAAGTGTGGGCAAATGGGGGAAAGCCTATTTATGTCTTCACTTACCCACGTATAGCTCCACAACTGTTCCTGCCCCCGAAGTCCATTTTATGCATTGCTACCCCTCCTAAATTCACTCTTGTATTCATTGTTTGGCCACTCGCAGGGAATTTTTTTTTATCTTCATTGTTTTATGCATTGTAAAGCCTCCTACATTTTATCATTTATTCATTGTTAGGCCACACAAAATGGGATGTTTTTTGTTTCCCTGGCTTGCTTTCAGCCCTTGCTGCACCCCAATTTGATAATTGTGATCTTTTGGAAAATGTCAGAGAGTATTCTTGGGGATTGTTGGAGTCTAAGTTCTATGTACTGTTGAATATATATGAATTCTTTGTACTTCTGGTTAGACTTGCATTCCGTTACCTGTAGATGGACCGACGACATTGCTACCTGGATTGCCGTTACTTGAACCGAATGAGTTACTGTCTTTCGTTTACAAACCTGATGTGTATCCTGTAATTCTTTTGTTAGTGTTGTGTCAATTTTCTAGTGATGATGAAGTAGATTGGTTACTTTTTAATACCTATGATAAGCTGGAGGACCAGGTAAACCTTATTATAACCTTATTAGTTTTATCTTTAGAGTTAAATTTAATTTTGCATGTGGATCACAGGCCAGGTTGTTGATTGTTTTGTGATCTGTAAGACCATATCAGAGAGTAGTGTTGGCCATTGGTAAAAGTGTGAGTTTGATATTTCTGTTATTGTCATGTTAGGATTTGATTGTAGATCATTTTTGGTCTCATATATTTTGTCAAATTTCGGTTTGCTAGTTATATGATTTTGACTGTAGATGTAGATCATAGGGTTGTTGGGCGTAGTCGATTTGTTGTCAACTGACTCTCAAATTGTGGCGGAGCCAGGATTGAAGGTAGGAGGAGACAGAAAAATATCCTGTGTGGGAGCAGACAATGAATAAAATGGCACAATTAGGGGGTTTTATGTGAAAAGATTCGGGAGCAGGGGCGGAGCCAGGTATGGGCAAGTGGGGGTTTGCATATTTATGCTTCCACTTGCCCCTACATAGTTCTGCTCTTGCTCCCGAAGTCTTTTTTTTACATTATAAGCTCTCTTGAATTTTATCTTTCATTCATTGTATGGCCACACACAATGGGATTCTTTTTTTTTTTGCCCTCTCCTATCTTCAATCCTGGCTCTGCCACGTTTGATTGTTGTAATCTTTAGCACAATGTCGAAGAGTATTCTTGGGACTTGTTAGAGACTTGGAGTCTGAGTTCGATGTGGTTTTTTGAATTATCTGTACTTCTGGTAGTTCTTACAGTCACTAAGAACCGCAACTAGGAGTTCTTTGCGAAAATATACTAGGTTTTGGGAGCAGTGACGGAGCCAAGTGCTATGCTACTGTTCCTGCCCCCGAAGTCCATTTTATGCATTGCTGCCCCTCCTAAATACACTCTTTTGTTCATTGTTTGGCCACACACAGTGGGAATTGTTTCTATCTTCAATGTTGGCTCTGCCACATTTGATGATTGTGATCTTTTTTGGACAATGGCAGAGAGTATTCTTGGGATTGTTGGAGTCTAAGTTTTATGTGGTTCTGAATATATATGAATTCTTTCTACTTCTGGTAGTACTTGCATTCCTAATAATACTAATAACAAATACAGGTGGTGAACTGGATGGCAAAGCAATCACAAACAAGAATGATCACAATAGGACCAACAGTGCCGTCATTTTACCTAGACAAGAGACTGGAGGATAACGCATACGGGCTTCATCTCTTTACACCAGATTCTGACACTTGCACGAAGTGGTTAGACACGAAAGAAGCCGCATCAGTTGTCTACATGTCTTTCGGGAGTTTGGCTAATTTAGGAGAGGAACAAATGGAGGAAATAGCTTGGGGAATTCGGAATACTAACTACAATTTCATTTGGGTAGTTAGAGCTACTGAAGAATCTAAACTCCCGAAAAACTTTGTGCAAGAGACTTCTGGTAAAGGTTTGGTGACAGGATGGTGTCAACAACTGGAGGTGTTAGCACACAAAGCAGTCGGGTGTTTCGTAACACATTGCGGATGGAACTCCATACTTGAGGCATTAAGTTTAGGTGTGCCTATGGTGGCAATGCCACAGTGGACTGATCAACCGACTAATGCAAAATTCGTTGAGGATGTATGGAAGGTTGGTGTTCGAGCCAAAACAGATGAGAAGGGGATGGTTACGAGAGACGAATTAGAGGAATCAATAAAATTAGTAATGGAAGGAGAGAGGAGAGAAGAGATAAATAAGAATGCTATCAGACTGAAAGAGTTGGCTCTGGAGGCTGTCGATGAAGGTGGAAGCTCTGACAAGAACATCGATGAATTTGTATCTAAAATCTTATGCACCTGAGTGTAAAACTTCTTAGTGCTTGTTAATTTGTATCTAAAATCTTATGTAACAATATTTTTACAGGGCTGCATTGTATTAAATAAGACGATCGCCCTTCTCTCTTGCTACCAAAGAGAGCTGTAGAAATCTTTTACTACTATATTACATTATTGAATAATACTGTAAAATTTACAAATTTCTTTGCTGCGAAGCCATGTTTCACCTCTGGTTTCATTTTAATTGCACTTGGAAATTTGTGGCATGTTTTTGAACTCAGGAGGGGAAATGCTCTGAAATTTGATTGTGCCTAGTTTCCCTGGCAGACTTGATCACCAAGTACTTCATATTTTCTGTTTGTTTGAGCTTGTAAAGTGAATCTTTTTGGGCTCTTTTGCCTTGTTCTGTCTGTAAAGTGAAAGTTGGTTTTTAATAAATGTTGTCTGGAAAATGCGGTATTGCATGTGAAAGCACCAAAGTTTAGAGTGTCCTCAGACTCCATACAACGAGATGCATGTGGGCTGTGCAATACAAAGATGGAAAAAAGAAGAATAAAGAACTTCCAAGCTTAGTGTAAGAAATGGGTGAGAAAGAGACTCCAGTTCCATTGAGATCTCTACATGTTTTGGTTCTTCCATTCCCCGCACAAGGCCATATAAATCCTATGCTCCAATTCTCAAACCGTTTAGTATCCAAAGGAGTTAAAGTTACATTGTTTACAACTCTCCACGCCTCGAAATCGGTTCGAACCGCAGCTAGCTCCGTCTCAGTAGTACCATTTTCTGAGGGAAGCCAAGACGGTCTAGAAGACTTCAATAGCAGAAATTTCATGCAACAATTCAAAGACACTGTTGCAGAGAGTTTACCTAAGCTAATTGGAAAGCATGAAACATCAGATTATCCTGTTAAGTGTGTAGTATATGATTCTCTAATCCCGTGGATTTTACCGTTGGCGAAAGAACTAGGACTGATTGGGGCCTGTTTTTTTACTCAATCTGGTTCAGCTAGTGCCATCTATTACCAAGTATATAAAGGGTTGCTTCCTACACCTGTAGAAGGACCAGCAACATTGGTTCCTGGTTCAGTTACACTTGAACCTCAGGATTTACCTTCTTTTGTTCATAAAATCGACTCCTACCCAGATTTCCTGACTCTAGTTCTGGAGCAGTTTTGGAATGTGGATGAAGCAGATTGGTTGTTGTTCAACACATATGACAAGTTGGAGGAAGAGGTAATCTTCTTAAATCCATCTAATTGAAGCAAATGTAATGTCTGGTGAATTCACTAATGGCAAGCGATTCTTGCCATTGTTATTTTCCAACAGGTTGTGAAGTGGATGCAAAAGCAATCAGCAACAAAAATGATCACTGTAGGACCATCTGTACCGTCATTTTACCTAGACAAACGGCTGAAGGATAACAATGACTACGGTCTTCATCTCTTTTCGCCGGATACTGATACCTGCATGAAGTGGTTGGACAAGAAAGAAGTCGCTACAGTTGTCTACGTATCATTTGGGAGTCTGAATGATCTAGGAGAAGAACAAATGAAAGAGTTGGCTTGGGGACTTGAGAATTGCAACTACCATTTTCTATGGGTTGTCAAGCTATCTGTGGAAGACAAACTTCCTAAAAACTTCGTGGAGGAGACAGCAGAAAAAGGTTTGGTTGTTGAATGGTGCCAGCAATTGGAGGTGATGGCGCACAAAGCGATTGGATGTTTCATCACACATTGTGGATGGAACTCGACGATTGAAGCTTTGAGTTTAGGTGTGCCAATGGTGGCAATGCCGCTCTGGACGGATCAATCGACTAATGCAAAGTTCATTTCAGATGTATGGGGAGTTGGTGTTAGAGCCGAAGCAGATGAGAAAGGTTTGGTTAACAGAGAGAATGTGGAGGAAGCTGTAAAATTAGTAATGGAGGGCGACAGAAAGGAAGAGATAAAGAAGAATGCTGTCAGATGGAAGGAGTTGGCTAAGCAGGCTGTGGATGAAGGTGGAAGCTCTGACAAGAACATTGATGAATTTGTATCCAAAATCTTATGCAGTTAAGCCTGCAGACTGTGCACATTTTCCGCAAACAATGCCTATTCTAACACTTCAAGCGACGAATCTAACCTGTTGTTCAACTAATTTCTGTTCTTTTATGCTGCACATCAGAATTTTCAGTTTTTCCCAATTGGCCACTGAAACGAAACTTCAGCAAGTCAAAGAGAATGTCAAGGGAAAGTAGAAGTAAAACTAATATAAAAGGAGAACAGAAGTGCTTGAATTATTTTATAGATGCCGAGGAAGTATCTAAACAGAAGTCATCTCACACATTATACATACAAAAGAGCTTTTATATTTCCTTCAGAAACAGTGAAAAAGGCTGATTATAATTTTATCTTATGCCCTTTTTATTTTTTTCACATGATATTTCGTTCTCGATTCAAGACAGTAAAACAAAATAGTACAACAATAACAACAACAAATTTTCCCAAAACCTGTGTATGATTATGGAAGTTCATCGGCCACTTGAAACGTTTTGGTTTTGTTCCATTCTTCGTATCAAATTACGACTTCCTTACTCATTTCCTGCGGACAAAGGAAGTAAATTGATGTTTGGAACATGACAAAGATCGTGAAGATGAGCATTTCTGATTCTGGGTCGTATATACTCGTGTTTCAATTAAAATGCTAATGGTCTTGGAATCATGGATGTGGTAAAGTTTCTATATTAAAAATCAGAGATGAGAAATAAGAGATGAATTACCAAGGAAGCTTAAAGGTGTCTTTCCACCATCCATGCTTGGAGCAGTTGGCAACTATTCTGTCCAGCCGCACGATAATCTCAGAAAAAGTAGGCCTCACCACAGATTCTGCATCCCAACATTCTTCAATCAACCTGGAGAAAAGAAGCATAGATCTCAGTAATGTCGATTCATTCACAAATGTGTTTACGAGGATAACTCATTTTAACTTCGTCAGTGCTTCACAAACTAAACAGGCATATCAAGTTCTGATGCAAAACAGAAACCTCAAGTAGGTTGTTGGAACAAGACTTACTCTTTTAGGTCCGGCGGATATGTTCTTGATTTTGTCTTTAATGGTGGTCTCATTCCCTCCAAACATATCATTCTTGCAACTTCATCTACAGGCTTGGGATGAAAAGGGGGTGTTCCTTCAATCATCTGATAAAGTGAACAAAGACGTTAGTAAATAAATATACATCAATTACAACAGAAGTACGGAATAAAGCATACCTCATGAAGAATGAGACCAAATGAGAATGCGTCGACACTTCTATCAAATATTTCATCCTTATAAATTTCAGGTGCCCTGTATGAACCTAAATGAATCATCGTTAAATATTCAGTTGGAACAACATCTGAAATTATGTCATAACTCACATCAATTAGCCCATGAAATTTAAGACTTTTTCCATAGATTTTAGAAAAAAGAAGTAATTTTACTTTGAATCAACTTAATTTGATGATTGCACTTTAAATCAGGTTTCATTTACATTAGCAAGACGAGATGGCAACGTTATTCTATTCAAAATTTCAAAAGAATGAAATCTCATGCATATCACATACTAGATAGTTTTACGGCATGCATGAAATCTCGCGCATAGATAACAATACTGCACATAATTAGACGGTTTTACAGCATGTATAAAGACTTACTTGGACCATCAAAGGCATCTGCATGTGCTAGTTTTGCTTTGTCAGGTGATATTTTTGATAATTTTATCAAACCAAATCCTGCCACCTTGAGCTGACCCGCACTATCCAGCAAAATATTTCTGGCACCTTACCAAAAACTTCAAATAGTAAAGAACAGTACATCACCCACTTTGAGTACAGAATAAAATTCCAAACTGAAGTGAACTCAATCGGAAATAACAGAAATGACTATAGTTTCTTATTCAACATAACAGCCCTGCATTTCAGCCACTTACTTTGGCTTTAAATCGCAATGAATGATGGGATCTGGTTTGCATTCATGGAGATAATTCATTCCCCTGCGCACAAGGATACATGCATATCACATATGCTATAATCAACAATAAAATAGTAGGATTTCATGTCACTTTAAATCCACAGGATACTTCCTCAACAAAATAGTGAAATACCTTGCAATATCGAGAGAAAATCTTAAAGCTTTTGAAGGTGACAAACGTCCTTTCTTTTGTAGATAGGTTCCAAGATCACCCTGTAAATTCAGTGTTAGCGTAAGAATAATTATGCATCTTAACGCCACAATGAGTAAACATACTGCAGAATCTCCTGGAAGCAAACTATATAGAAAGGAAAAGAGAGCAAAGAGATGGTAAAATTTCAGCAGAATACTTCAAGGACAATAATTAAGTCAAACCCAAGATATCTTACAGTGCACCCTAATGACTCATCAACTCTCCAACTACTCACCCCTTAACAGTGCAGCCTCTGCCAAGTCAAGCATATATACCAATATAACAGTGAGGTCCTAGAAAACAGATGTAGCTAGCATGCCTCTACTCCCGCAAACAAAAGGTGTAAGTTGCAACTGTGTCCTAAAGAGTGATGCTTAAGTTGGTCAAATACTAAAACTTGTGTGGTTATAGGCATTCACAATTAAGGATACTTACTTTTGGATGGTACTCTGAAACAATCATCATGGGCATGTTTTGAGTAACAGCTCCAACAAACTGAACCACATTTGGATGCCGCACCCTCTCTAACAGAGTCAACTCAAGTTTGAAGGCATTTCTATTCCAAAGATGAGAAAAATTATAAGACAATGCTATACAACAGAAAAAGTTGGTAACTAATAAATAAAAATTGTCTTTTAGCAAGACCATTCCCATAAAGTTGATTTCATTATATTGAGTGGAAAATAGTGCATCAACACAGGGTAGAAACATAAAGTAAGCTAACTAGTTGATTTTGCTAACTAAACCATGCTCTTTTTAAGATTCGGCTGAGCAAATATTTTATTGTCTTAATAAGGTTGGGGCACAGAAGAGATCACACCATTGTTAGCGTGACAGGAACATACCAAAATAAGAATTTGAGCCGTCACGGAAATAATAGGTATAACTATGATACACCGGAAAAATTATAAAAGCGAAAAAAGAAGAAGTCACTCTTTTTGAGATAAAATGCACAAAAATTCAAGATAACATACATTACATCAGGATCAGTATAACCGTCCTTATCGAGTATTTTGACAGCAACCTTTGTCCCATTCCATTTAGCCACTTGATACGTGCCCTGTAAAGGAAATTTATTTCTACAATTAATGTAACTTCAAAAGTACCAAAAGCTACTTACTGAATTTGAAATATTTTCCCTTTTGAGAATACAAAAAGGAATACACCAACAACACGAATGAAAAAAGAATGAAATAATTAAGAAACAGGTATGGATAAGGCTGAAATGGAGCTTTATCATGACGTGCAGTAAAGGAAATAAATCATACCTTTGAAATACCATCTCCCTTCCGTATCTGCAGCTCTAATGGATTCAGCTCGTACTCTGGAACTTCCCGAGGGTTTGATACTGCCATTGGGGTTTTCCTGATTTTCTGCAAGGCATATAAAAAAGAACATTTAACAAAGCCCGGTGGTATGAAGGGAAGGTAGATTTCTCCCTTTCACCCCAATACAAATATCAAAGAAAGTAATAATTACCGGAACTTTGGCTCCTCGAGCCCTCAAGATATTGTAAATCTCTGTATTGCCATAATATTTGGCATCAGCAGCGGCCTATCACCAACAAACTTTTTATCAGAAAAGTACAACATATAAAAAGGATATCTATTCCATGATTAAATGAATAACACTAATTTCTACTCTAAACAGTTTCTGTCATAAAGATGAAAAGCGGAACTGTAACTACTTTATATAAACTGTAGGGTCGTTCGTATCTAGGAGCTGAATGAGGTAGTGAGAGTGATGTCAATAGCAGAAGTTTGCAAGACGGAGAAAATGTACTATTTCCTTAAATGGATAAGCATTAAATGTATAATATTACATATATTAAAGACTTCAGAAAAGTAGAAATAAAATTGTGATGCACTATTGATTTACTACCCTCCTAGTTAGAATTTTTCATACAGGATTGTGGACCCTGGTCTCTAAAGCTCCATCAGGGCGCATTTATGACTGGTTCGGTGAGGATGAATAATTTATCAAGTTGTCGGTAACAGCATAGCATCATGTGAGATTATTAACCATTTCAGTTACATCTACAATTGGTGTTTAGTGCCCAAACTTGCAATCCTACTTTCAATTCAGTTGCAGGGTAGGGCCAAAAGAAGACATTTATGGATGCCTGGGTAGGGCATCAGAGTACAAGCTCACATGATCACTGCACATACTTTGCAGACACAAGACTTTTATTGTCCCACAGGTAGAATTAAACACTGGTAAGCGGTAACATCATTTTTGTCAAGTAGAATCCCTCTTAACCACGCCGAAAACCATGAAAACTACCACGAAACAACTAAAGACCAATAATATCAAACGTAAAAATGATCAAAACCACCAAACCACGAAGTCCAAAATCCCATAATAAACTTAATTGCATCCAAATTGAAATCTTAAAGCATGACACCTATTCTAAGGCAGTTTACACCCCCACAAACATGATCCAATTGCTCCTACTTTTCTTCATTCTTGGTATTTTTTTTTGTTTTGTAAACATAATGTCTTCATCAAAAGTATTATGGACCACAACTCTACAAAATTATATCATCTTAAAAGCCTAATCATGCCATAAAACATTCAATTCACCGTGGTTTCAACCGAACTTCTAAAACAATCTATTTCAACACAATTCACAAATTATCAATATTCACAAACATAGGCACACAAGTATAGGATTCAAATTCAACAAATGCAACAAAAAATAGCACGAGATAACGAAAACTAACCGTACTCCCCCACCGATCACGAGCATCAATATTAGCTTTCCGACTCAACAACAGCTTGACAACATCCACATGGCCTTCACAAGCAGCAATATGCAGCGCAGTCCTTCCATCCAAATCAATACTATTCACATCCGTCCCTTCCTTTAACAATTCCTCAACACCCTTCACATCACCCTGACAAGCCAAAAACAACAATTGCATCGTCGAGTCAAGATTCTCAGGAACAGTGAGTTCATCAGGAAATGAATTCCTCCGATTCGGATCCAAACTCGATTGCCTCCCGAAACTAAACCGCAATGTATTAATTCTCGGGTTTAACGATGATTGCCTCTTAAAACTAAATTTCCCACTTTTCCTCATCGATCCGGTGGAGAATTGCCGGGATATTCCCCGTTTTAATTGCGCTGCCAGCTCCATCTCTTCTTCTTCGTCCGTCGGCGGCGGAGATACTAAATAATTTGGCTCCTCTGAATTCATTTATTATTATATCTCCTCTTCGTCATCATCCACCCAAAATAAAATAAAATAAAATTCAATCCTCTCCCATTAAAAATTAATTTCTCGTCTTCTTTACATTATCTTTTACAGAAATCGGAGAAACTAAAGAGATGATAATAGCTTAAACTTTGATCAAAATCAGGGTTCAAGAAATTTGTGTTTGAGAAAGGAGCTCGATCGAGAGCTCTGGTGAAGCCCTACGACGAGCTGGGGATGATGATAATCAAGAAAATCTTGTCATTGAAAAAAATCAGAGATGGGAGAAAAAAAGCTAGAGAAATCAAATTAAGAAATTAGAAAAAATGATTTTGTTATTTTTGACGAAAATTTGTTTGATCCAGAGAGATTAGGGGCTGGAAAAAAGAAATGGATGACGATGAAGAAGAAGGAAATTTTCGATTTATCTAATAGCCGTTGAAGAAAAAATAAATTTCGATGCGCTGTTTTTGCTAACTTGAGCTGGATTTAGGTGGTGCGTATTACGCGCGCCCAATGGCGAAGATATAATTGCACCCCACTAATTTACGAGTGTTTTTGAAGTGATGTGCTTGGGGAGAAAAATAATTGGATTTGAGATGTTGATTTGTTGGTGATTGGATTGATCTAGGCCGTTGATTTTGGTTATGTACCTTTTTTAGTCAAACAGTTGCTTTGTCGGGATGTGTGGACCTTAACTTTTTCAAAAAGATTTAATGGTTTTAAAAAATTGGGTCATGCAAGTTGTGATTTGACAACTGTTGATGTTGCTATATGGGTCAACATCCTGACATGTCGGCAATGGGTATGGTCAAATGATTCCCACAAGACGAGCTCATCATGTTCATATGCCATATTAAGGCACCATAGTAGGATATATCCGGGTGCGCACGAGTTGGCTGGTATGTGTGAACTTACTATGACGCTGCTAGATGAAAAATATGTGAACAATACCTGAAAGAAAGAAAGAAAGAAAGAAAGAAAGAAAATCATAAACGGTTGATTTGTGGAGTAGTATGATGAGATCAAATCATTTAAGGTCACAAAAATGATAAAACAGCATGCTTCATTCTTACTAAATTGTTGGTGGAAGCGTTGTCAGCCAGACAGATTTTTCTGTTTAAAGATGATTGAGATGTTCTCGATAAACGTGTTTTAAGTAGCGTGTGCACCCAATGTCGATTCTTTAAGTTTAATACAACCAACTCATTCCGCATACTTTTTAACTAATGATTCAGGAGCAAAAGGATGAAGAAATTCTGCTAAAGATATCTTCTAATTTCAAGCCATTATGAGTTGATGCATTGACAACAACTAGCTAGTTGATGGCTGCTAAAATATCCCGAGGGAATGCCTTTTAGTCCCAAAACATTGTGATATGTTTTAGTAGATATTGTGGCAACTTGCAGAAAATTAGCAAAAGGATGCACAATACATACGTACACTATGCGCGATCGATGTCGTACTGGTGAAACTTGTTATAGTTGAACTCATATGAGTGGTGCGACTTTGAAGACATCGATTTGCATTGATGCACCATTATTTCTATGAATTTACAAATACAAATTATTCGAGAAAGACTCGTTCTAAAGTTACAAATACAAATTATTGCTATGAATTTTATTCCATACAATAATGATGCACCATTCGATTTGCATTGATCACATGATTTATGATCCGGTATAAAGCACAAGAAAATATGACCCAGAACGAGATGTATACTTAATATATAACCTTCGATCATATGAAGAGACCAGTTAGCTTTGAGAAAGAAAAAAATAGCAAAAAAATAATATATTGTGAGAATAAGTAAGTATCGAGAATTGCACTGTGATATCGGAGGAAACTGTGGTTTTTCTTTTTTTTTTATGGTTAATTATATCTGCCAAGTTCTTATCCTTTTGAAAGTGGGTACACGGGCTCAGAAGATGTACTGAAGTTAAACAAACCGAAAGGTACTTAATAATAAGCATCAAATACTATTGATTCAAGAAAAAAGACCGTATTGAGTGACAGAGAATAAATTACATATTTAAAACAAAATAATATTACAAGTGTAAGGATTCAGATTCAGTCAATATGTGAGTCAGACTGTGTGCGTAACATATGAGTTATGTAAGTGTGTGATACACACAAGTATCCTGAAACTGTCTGTAACCGCTGTAATAACAGACTGTCATGTCTAAAATGTCTATGTATTTAACAGAGTCTGTCTGTATTGAATCCTGTGATGAAAAACTTAATAAAAAAATATTTTCAACATTTCTTTCATGGTATTAGTCTTCTAAGAAAGATTTTGATTCTTTCATCCTTCGATCCTAAAATCGCTTAAAACAATTTCCGCTGCTTCTACAATTTCTTCTGATCTCTACGATTTCTTAAAATTTTTAGTATCTCTTCATCAATTCTACTGATATCTCTAGATCTACATTCTTGTTTTTATGAATACTCAAATTCTAAATCAAGAATTAGGTCTCATTATTTCAATTCTTGCAAGTTTCTCTGTTCATCACAAGAATTTCTCAGATCTTTTCATTTCTCTGAGTTCTTGTTATTTCTTTACAATGGTTGGCCATAATTCTACATTACTTTTCCAGATAATCATCAATTTTGTATCTGTCACACCCAGAGAAGATGACCCTAACTATTTGATCTGGAAGAATTAGTTTGAGTCGATTTTGATTACTACGGATTTTTATGAGATGGTCGATGGTTCTAGTGTTCAACCGTTTGGAACAATCGATCTTTAAAGAAACTTTACCAATCCTTTATTTCATCATTGAACCAAGATGAATCGATTTGTTATGTCATGTTTGAATGCCACTTTGGATGAAACAATTTCAAGAGGGATTATTGGATTTTCGACTGCAAGACAGATTTGGATGTACCTAGAAAGACAGTTTATTCAGCAATTCTCTGCAAGGAAATATCTTTATTGTGTAGTCAACTTCATTCCATCAAGATAGGTAGTAAAAGTATCTCTGCATATTTTGATGAATTAAAAGTCATTATTGATTCATTAGCAGCCATAAGAGAAAGAGTTGATGAATTTGATGTAGTAATGTATGTCTTAATGGGATTAGGTAAAGAGTATAGGAAATTTGTTATATCTGCTTAGAATAGAGATACTGCATTCTCTCTTAGTGATGTTATGTCAAGACTTTTACATCATGACCAATGGCTTAAAGCAGAAAGGGTTGAACTGCATCTGTTATTGATTCTCATAGTTCAACTTATTATGCTAAGAATAATAGTGCGCCTACATCAAGAACCAAGCATGATAATAAGAACAAGCCTACTGTGAATGATTTTAGCAAGTTGAGTGCCACATTTGTAAGAAGAAGGGTCATACAACAAACATGTGCCATTTTGGGTACATTCCTAATAAAGTCACTGCTTCTACGTTTACATCTGCACCTTCATCATCTACTTCTGATGGATCTGGAGCATCTAATACTTTGCAACAAGCCTTTGCTGTAATTCACATTCATTCTGCAGAAGTAACTAATTCAGATCCAAATAGAGATTCAGTTTGGTTACCGGACTTAGGTGCTACAAGTCATTTAACAAAGGATGCTCATCTTTTGGGAGACACAAAGGATTATTCTGGTACCGATAAAGTAATGGTGGGTGATGTTACTTTATTACCAATTGAGAAAACAGGTAATATATATAGTTCTTGATACAAACACCAGTCAGTTTCATTTGGATGTTGCTTTATATGATGTACCTAATATCAAACAAAATTTGTTGTCAATAACTAAGTTCACAAAGGATAACAAAGTATCTGCTGAGTTTTTTGAATGGAGTTATGAAATAAAATGTGTTAGAACAAGAAGAGTTTTGGATAAAGGAAAAATTAAGAAAAACTTATAACCTATGAAGGGAATTACTTCGTTTGCTCTAACTGCAACTACTTCAAAGACCAATAATGCACTTTGGCATAAGAGACTGCGTCATACTTCTACTTTAGTTCTCAACAAAATTGCTTCTACTTCCTCAATTCAACTTGAATCAACAACAGAGTGTCTTTGTGAGGCTTGTCAGATGGGTAAACATAATAAACTTCCCTTCTCTATATCAAAAAGAACTACAACAACACTTTTACATATTATCCATTGTGACATATGAGGCCAGCTTCAACTACTTCATCCTTGGGATTCAAGTATTATATACTGTTCATTGATGATTTCTCAAGATATTACTGGATATATCCACTAAAGTGTAGAACAGAGAGTTTAGCATGTTTTCAAGATTTTAAGACTGTTAGAGCACTGCTCGGTTGAACCCACCAAGCGTTGGTATGTCAAGTTTGGTTGTCATATTTAGTTCCAAAACTCGAGTCGCTATTATGTAAACTACAATCAACTTCAATATATAGGATAGACTATAAATGATAGAAGTATTGTGCTCCAGTTACTCACAAAGATCTGAAGATGGATTGAAGACAACAAAGACATTATCCTTCAGCTTGATGTTAGTAACTATGACTTGACTTGTTCCATATCTATCTTGTGTCTTTCAAGTCGTGTATATTGAAAACAAAACTGCGAAGCATGATTACACTCTAGATAGACATAGTATTAAGGAATACAATACGAGGTTTATTGCTTAACCATTAAACTTTGTATATAAGACATCGACATAATCGGCTAAATGCTATTGTGATTATGTATGAGTATAAGATGAGGATTTCGTCCTAGGAAACAATGTTCTACATGTGTTTTAAGGAAGTATGTTCATAAACTTGTTGATGAATCGAAAAGGAAATCGCCAGGCGTTATTGG
The DNA here is from genome assembly GCF_003573695.1 of Papaver somniferum. Taxonomy (NCBI): domain Eukaryota; kingdom Viridiplantae; phylum Streptophyta; class Magnoliopsida; order Ranunculales; family Papaveraceae; genus Papaver; species Papaver somniferum. The sequence goes on from NC_039358.1 coordinate 229,501,959, forward strand.
GATTTTTATTCATTGCATATCTTGTGAACATCCAATATGTGTGATTTATTATAACCGCTCACGACTTGTTTGTGTTCTTAGTAAAACTATTCACAAAGGCATGACTTATGTATTGGTATGACTTTTATTAGTGAAACCGATCTTAAGTAATCACCTGAGATGGTATGATCGAGTTTGTGATTTGTGTATGACCGACTATGGGTAAAGGGGAACCGATCCTAGTAGGAGGTGCAACACATCACAAAGGGGAATCGATCCTTGTATGAGGTGCAGCAAAGGGGAACCGATCCTATGAACATGTGCAACACGTTTTTAGGCAAAGGGGAACCGATCTTATGGACATGTGCAACAGATACAAGTTAGATACCATAAATATTTGGGGAACCGATCCTATGAACATGTGCAACAAGGGGGAATCTATCCTTTGAACATGTGCAGTCGGCCACAAAAAGTCTCAATAAAATCCGAGCACGTTTTGTGTTTTTAACACAAAAAATTATCCAAAAATATTTTTTCGAATTTTCTATTAATATAGAAATATTTTTTGAACACGTGCATTAATGCATATCTTTTATTGTTCAAAGATATTCCTTAACAACTAAAGGGAAGAAAATCCCAAGATCTAAATTAAATAAGTTAAGAATCTTTTAATTAAGGTTTTAATTATATATATGGAAAATAAGAATTAGTAATGTGCATTTACTAGTTAAAGATTTTCCAAGGAGATTTTCGATTAATATTTTGGATAGAGCATTCTCAGGAATTATGGAAACCGAATTTGGAATATATTGAATATCTTTGAGAATATTTTCGGTTTTGGAAATTCCTTGTTGTCCAAACTTCCTTGTCTATAAATACTTGAAGTTTGCATTTCGGGCAAACTAATCCTTCGTGACAGTAAACTTCCTCTGTTGTACTGTTACTGGTGAAGCCGCCTATTCGGAGAGGAGAATAACCTAATTAGGAGAAATCTCTTACGACCGCTCAGTTTAAAGTCTTTTTTGGGATTGAAAAGCTCTATTAGTACCGTTGGTGGGAAACTAGATACTTGCCGTTTATCTTTTGTTTTCGACTGATTTGATTGAATAACGGTTGTTGAATCTTTGATTGCACCTAGTTTGTTTATTCTTAAGAACCTTCTCTTCTGATATAAGGCTCACTCAAACTAGATCAAAGATCAGCGTTTCTACGGATCTAAGTCTTTCTAGATCCATATGATAGATTCATTGATTTGCCATTGTTAATAGACTCCGTTTTGTGCGACAAATCAATAAGGAATCAAGTTTGTTTTTGCAGATTGAAGATTTTGAAGAATTGAAGAAGAAGTTGTTATGAATCATTAAGAAGATATACTAGATCTACTCCTAAAGAGAACGTTTGTTCTGCTAGGATATTGGGTATCAAATATCTTGTGAGAACTTCGGTTCTGCTAGATATTATCAAATCAAGAATACTGCTGAAGCTAAGTAACTAGGATTTTAGTTTACTTAGTAGTGTCTACACGAAGTTGCAGGTTTACTTTTTGTAGCATCTTAATTCATAGAGTATTCAAATCTGGACTAGGTCCCGGGGTTTTTCTACAAGATTGTAATTTTCCTCGTTAACAAAATTCTGGTGTGTGCTTTACTTTATTTCCGTATTATAATTGTTTTTATATTATAATTAAAGTAATTAAACTTGTACGTTAACTAGGCACTTGTTATTTATCTTATAAGGTTTCGGTTATCAAGTGAACACTTTTTCGTAGTATTGTCTCGAATCATATCCATAGACGATCACACAAAGTGTATTGGATTTCCCCACTTGTATGATATAATTATTCACGTGTCAGACCAGTTCGGACTAATCTTATTTCAAGTGGACACTGTGTTGAAATATTCCTTGAGTGATCGTTGCTCCAAGAGGTTTATACACGGTAGAGATTGAATAGGTTGTGATCAAATAAAAAGATTGTGGTGTATTTGGGTACCCTCGTCTTTTCAATTGGTATCAGAGCACGCAAATACGAAAAGATCTAACAATTTGTGTTTGGTGTGATCCAAACTATAAATTTTTGAATCAAATGATAATTGATTCGGTTAACGTACCTACAGGGTTTGATGGCTCAAACTATCTGTGGTGGAAAATGGCTATGCAGTCTTTTCTTCAAGCTCATGACTTTAACACTTGGGTTTTAGTTATTGATGGGTATGTACACCCAAAAGTACTGGTCGACAACTCAACCACTGAGTTTAGACTAAAGGAATTGAAAGAATTCAGTAATGAAAAAAAATTGCTTTCGAAGCAAAATTCTTATGGATTAAACGCCATTATACAGGCTGTAACTCGAGACCTCCATCATCATGTAACCACGTGTAAAACATCAAAGGAGGCTTGGGATATTCTTAATATCTTATTTGAAGGGAATGCCTCTGAAAAAGAAGCTAGGCTTCTAACCCTACCTTCTAGATGGGAAAATCTTCGTATGGATGAAGACGATACCTTTGATGAGTTTGATGAAAAACTTTCCAAAATAGTGAATGCCTCTTATGCTTTAGGAAAAACTATTTCAGATAAAGATATTGTGTGCAAAATTCTAAGGTCTTTACCACCAAGATACGAATATAAAAAGCATGCCATCATGGAAGCTAATGATCTTTCCACACTATCTAGAAGTGCTCTAGTTGGTAAATTAAAGATCTTTGACCTTGAATATCAATTCAAGAATGAAGTGGGTATTACCCTTAAAGTTGAAACTAAGGCTTGTTCTTCAGATACAAAAACTGAGAATTGTAGTGTTGATACGACTGCACGAGAATTTAAAAAGTTATTAAGACAAAAGAAAAGGAATTCTTCTCCTTCTCAAAAAACACAAAAGTGTGTAGAGAATAAAGAACAAAATAATTCTGATAGCTCTAATTGTTCCGAGGTTCAAGATAACAAAGCTTCCATGCAACTGTTGAATGCACATCTGGAAAGGATATTGAAGTAACATTAGAGTCAAAAACACTTGAATGTGATAAACTCTGCAAAGAGAATGAAAATCTTAAAAGGGAAATTGATATTCTATATAAGGATATAGAACGTTTAAGTAATAATGAGACTTATCTTGAAGTCACGGAAAAATACAGAAAACAAAAAGGTGATGATCGAGAAGCCCCAGAGCCAAAGGCACTCGACTGTGATCTTCGTGAAGAGAATGAAAGATTGAAAAAGGAACTTGATGAATTGGAGAACGATATTGTGATCATTGGTGCTGGTAATTATCCTGAATGCATGAGAAGTTACAGATAGTAGATCGAAGAAAGTCATGATCGAGAAAGGAAACTACATACGGAGTTTGAGAATCTAAAAAACACTAAGGTAAGTAATTCTACCGAATCTGAAATTTCTTTAGATTATAAAGTTCAAATTGATAATGTTTATCTAGATGATGCTCTTGAAAAAATAAAAATGTTGGAGAAAGAGAATATGAGTCTAAAAATGGACTTGAAAAAGTTCGATAGTAGCACAAAACAACTTGACTCAATGTTGAAGTCAAATAGAGTTCCTCATGACACTCGAGGATTGGGCTACAAAGGAAAACAAACTTTGAATGCTAAACATGAGACAAAGTTTCTAAAGCCTAAAGACTCTGCTGAAGAAATTGCTTCAAAAGTTGCCAAAAAAGATTGCTCTTCCATAAAAGAAAAATCTGTAGCACCTTCATCTTCAGCAAAAGATGGAAAATGTAAATTCCGTCAAATTCCAATGAAAGAAAATCCACAACAAGGTAACACTAAACCCCATGGTTTGTGGAAATAAAGGACACTTGGAAAGAGGATGCAAGTTCCGTAAAAGGAATGAAAAAGCCATAGATGCACTTGTTTCCGCAAAATTGTCTAAACTCAATAATGCTAAATCAGGACATCATTGTCCTAAAAATGAACAAAAGAATTATTGTAATGATAGTTCAAAGTTTGCTTATCAGGCTTCTACAAAGTTTTCTCAGAATCACTCAAACTAAAAAAGGAGAGATAACTGAAAAAGAGGGGGTCTAACAACACCACCCAATATTTCGTTTAGCAATTGAATAAACAAACTTCAATATACTTTCAAGAGAATCAACTAGATAGTTAGACTCAATCTATAAAAAATATATCAAAGAGTTTTATATCTCTATCTCTTGATTCAATCCGCAATCAACAAATAGGGATTTGTGAGCCCGATTGAATATAAGAGGATTAACTTGAACGGTACCAAAGACCAATGTTCAAGTGTCAATCAATTCACTCAATAACCCTAAGGCCGGATACAAGAACTGATTGATCTTAACGTACAAACTGTGATATTTCTATTATATAAATAAAATATAATGCGGAAAATAAATAACATAGACACCAGAATCTTGTTAACGAGGAAACCACAAATGCAGAAAAACCCCGGGACCTAATCCAGAATAAACATACACTGATAATAAGTTGTTACACCAATTTCCTACTACCTATTTGGACCACATGTAATACCTTCTTCAGCACTTGTAGAACTCCTAGCAGAATACCGATTCTCTTTAGAAATTCTTCACAAAAATCTTCTAGCAGAACCCAAGGTTCTCTTTAGAAGATACACCACGATTGATATGATTTGATATTTTTTTTGCACAAAACACCGGTTTGATTTCCCTTTAGATGTAAATCAAGGTTTTGGAAATCTTGTGTTTATTTTGATAAAAACAATTACTAGGTAAAAGTAATATCAAAAAAAACTTGTAGATTAGGGTTTTAACTTACAATCAGTATGCGTACACACAAGGATTCCGTGAACCTGATTTCCGTAAGTAAACTTGGGTGATTCCAAAGATCAGTTTTCAAGTTAATAAAATCCTAATAATTCTACAACAAGAACAACTAGAATAAATATAGAGATATCTTGTTTCAAACATCTCAAGGATTTTTACGAGATGCCTCAATAGAAGTTTTTCTTTCTAGTCTCCAATTTCGACTAACATGTGTTGGTATACGATCGGAAACTGAAATCTATAAAAACCTAGGGTTTATGATCAACAACTCTTGAATGGTTTTATATCAGAAGAGAAAACCTTAGAATAGACAAGAGGTGAAAAACCTAGATTACAAGTTGTATGATCAATCACGAAGATTAAATCCAATTTGGATATATGATCCCTAATATAAAGACGTTTATCTCACTCTCGTTCACGAAGAACAGAAGACGTGGAAAACAACCTGCAGAGCTTACGCCAATTTTCCAAAGGGATAAAAAACGTGTAAACTCGCGAACTCTTTATTTATAATGAACAATAGCTTGGAAGCTAAGCAAAGCTATTTTTCTTTTACAAGACTCTCCTAAATATGAGAGTCTTTCCTAAGTTAAAACTGTTGCCAAAATAATTAAATAAATAACTTATTTAGCAAAAATTATATTTATGAGAATAAATCACATTTTAACTTATGCAGGAATCACAGACACTTTAATATGGTAATCAAAAGTGTTTGGACCAATAGATAACTTGCCTAGATAAGAAAACACACGAACTTGACCAAAAATCCCTTTTAGTCACGTATTGGGCCCAAGTTCGCGGACCACTCCGAAGCCCATAGAATGTTTCCTATTTATGAACTTAAATCACTCATAACTTTATCGTTATAACTCGGAATTGAGTGATTCTTGGCTCATTGGATTCACAAGCTCATTCACTATAACATAACATGATATCCTTTATAGGAATAAAGGTTATAATCACCAAAGTCATGAATCAAATAACCTCAAGTATATATACATAAATGTACATTTACCGTCATATGAATTGTTCCATAGAGTGAGCATTTATCTCGATAGATTAGAAAGGTAGAATTGAGCAATAATCCAAATGAAATCAATAACATACCTTTGTTGATGAAGTACTTGTTGATGTCTTCTTGTAGCCTTCAATCTTCAATCTTCATCCTTTAAGGATAGTTTCGATTCAACTTCTTAGACCAAAACTATTCCGAAACTATCTTTAGTATGCTAAATCAAGAATGAATTTTGGAAACTAAAATTGACAACTAACTTGACATACCAAAGCTAGTGGGTTCAACCGAGGAATTCTCTAACAATCTCCCCCTTTGTCAATTTTAGTGACAAAACCATTTTACATATGGATTGTACTTGACAAAACCAAAAACCTACATGCTTGATTTTTTTGGTTCTTCAACTATGAGTGTGCTCATCCTGTACTTGTTGAAGATCCATCATAGTATTATTACATAGCATCAAATTTCATTGTATCACAACTTTGACAGTAATACTACGGTGATATGTATCACTCCCCCTTAGTCAATACTTCATCTCGATCATGGAAACCACTCCCCCTTACACAATGATCCGAAAACCATATGTATTTGTAGTGTGAACTACATATTAATTCTCCCCCTTTTTGTCAATAAAATTGGCAAAGGTACAAGAACGGGATCATAATGAAATTTCCAAAAGAGACATTTCATGACTAAAAGAAAAGACACACATCATATTAATTTAGATGCAATCATATAGCCGAAGCTATTAGCATTCATCAAGGAGTTTAAATATACATGATAACCCCTGTAAAATTCCACAGCCGCACACCCCGCTAGATATTACCATTAAGCACAAGTTAAAAAGATCTCTCCCCCATTTGATGTCATTCCCGAAAGAAAAACAAGAGCGACCTTATTCCAGAGAGAAGGATTTATAATGTATCTTAGAAATCCTACAAGGAGATATGATTTAAGAACCAATCATTGATAGTCTCTCATGAGATCATGTTACTAAAATGTTTAGAACTATCTCATGGTAACAATACACAATATGTGATCATCTTTTCTAACATACAAACTTGTATAAACAAGACTTGATATGCTTAGAAGGAAGAATAAACTTTTCCACAAGGAAGAATAAAAACCAACATCCATGACTTTGATAATTGCTTCTAACCTGTTGAATTTAAGAATTTCAATCACAAATCAAGTTAGGTAATTAAGACTCATACATGTGGTATCTAGCCATATGATGATTTCCATATTAACCATATTCTTCTTTACCATAACTAGTTCAATTGACTTAAATGAACTAGTTAGAGAGTTGTTCAATTTCTTTGAGATCTTATGTAACTACACAAGACACAATTGACACAAAGATGATACGATTCACTTGAATCGTCTCATGAACTTATAGCCACGGTTTGCATACTGCATTCCTTAGTCTTTTAAGTTTATGTTCAGAGCACATCTTTAGATCATAACACACTCAAGTTCGCAAACAAGTTCGCGGACTTAAGATAACCGGCAGAGTTTTCCAAACTCAGCAGAAAATCTCGGCAAAGAGACTTCCGCCAGTTCGCGGACTAGGTTCGCGGAATGATTTCGCAAACGAGTTTTTGGAAATCCCAGCAGAAATTCTCGGTAAGAGAACTTCCGTCAGTTCGCGGACTGAGTTCACGGACTGGGTTCATGGACTTGGCAAAGCCAATTCCTATGGTTTCTCTCAATCAACAAAGTTCGAAAACTTCAGATTAAGGAATAGGATTTATGCACATATGTGTTACCACACAATGCTTATATCCATCATTGGTTATATAGACCTAAACTCTCATTCCAACCATTGAAACATTCTCAGAGGACGTTATTCAGTCGTTATTCATAGACCTTTCTCTTCAGAGCAATTTCCAAAATGATTGAAACATTATGACTTTCGTCACTAGGTAAAGATAAACTTGATCGAAGCGAAATCTTACCAACACATATTTCGAGGAATATATAAGCGAGTTAAACTCAGCTCGAAACAATAAATTGTTCCACATATTCAGAATTTTCCCAACTTAATACGTGCGCCCAAATTATTTTGCAATCCTCACCGCATTTAGTAGGGCTCCTTGGTGAGGGTGCACTTTCAACACAATCAGGTAGTGTTGAGGTGAGCAAAATCTTGCTCACGACAGGTATTCGAAACAAAATCATGCATAGAGTCTAGGAATTTAACAACTTCCTTGAAACTTTCAATAAATGTTCCATACTTTTTTAAGATGTTATCCCTTGTAAAACTCTTGTCTGGGAGATCCTTCTTAATAGTACTCGTTGCTTTATTAGTCTTCTTTGGTACCCATTTCTGAGCAGCTTTTGGATCAATGTATTTCTTTTTCTCCCCAATATAATTGTGAAACTTCTTTGGGGGAATATTGAAAGAACTGATATTATGAGACTCAGTTTTTCTCCATTTTGGAACATCAGATCTTGTCATCCTAACAGAATCATATCTGGTTTTATCTCATTTTAGAAATCTGCAATTCCTTTGCAACCTAGTTTTCCACAATAAAAACAATGTTTAGTATAATGGAAAAAGTTATGTTTAGTATTACCTGAATATGTATGTGCTTGCTTTGGAGATTGGAAGGATTTCTTCTTTTCTCCATCCGTAGTTGGTAGAGATACTTTACTTTTGTCAACCGTGGAAGGTTTTGGTTGAGAATAATATTTATCTTTGACAAATTTTACCTCTTTGCAAATACTAGGAGCGTCTATTCCTTCATATCTCAATCCTCGTGTATCACGATGAATTCTACATGCTCCCAATATCGAGGTTAATTTATCTGAGCTGCTATTTCTAGACAAACTCTCTTTTAATCTCAAGTTTTCTTCTTCCAAATTTTGACCTTCTCAAGCGCAATAACTAGATCATTCTTGGATGATTCACATTGAACTTTGAGATCTTCTCGTTCTGAATCAAATAACAAGTTCATCTCAATGTTTTCCAAGTTATCTAGCTTTGCTTGAAGAGTAATTTCCCGATCTCGACTTTCGACAATTTCTTCTTTAAGCTTTCGTATTTCGTTGAGATAATCTCTTGCACCACTAGAATCAAGTTGGTCTTGCAAGTCTTTATTCCGACTACAAAGTCTGTCATATTTAACTTTCTCACTGAAAATGGTACTATCAGCTTCCGAAAGTTTCCGATGACATTCTTTAAGAAGATTATTAGCAACTGGATCAACATGGAACAGTTCTTCGTCAGAATCAGAATCAGTATCCGAAAGAATTTTTCCAGAAGCTAATGCAACCTCGCCTATGAGCTCTTGAGGATTATAATATTCAGGTCCATCATCAAGAGTAGGAAAATCTGTTGCATATGCCGATTGTCTACGGCTCCAGCTAGGGTATACTAAAGACAAGTGCCCGAACCCACGACAGGTATAATATTGGACATCATCCTTAGGAGATGACACACTTTCAGAAAAACTCTTTTTCCTGTCTCTCAAGATTTTTCTAAATTGTCGTGGAGTAACATCTTTAATATCTGGCGAACCAGATTTATCCTTGGAGGATTCAGAATTCTTTGCAGCTTTAAGAGAAATCACCTCTTTTCTTGCGTGTTCATTATCAAAGATATTTAGCTTTCCAGCAAGAGTATTTCTGGAGAGTGTTGAAAGATCATTTCCTTCTTCAATGGAATGTTTCTTAGACTCGTATCTTCATGGTAGAGACCTGATAATTTTGCACACAATATCTTTCTCCGGAATAGTTCTTCCTAACGCAAATGAGGAGTTAACTATTTGAGAAAGTCTTTGGTTAAACTCATCAAAGGTTTCATCATCAGACATGCGAAGGTTTTCCCAGTCAGAATCTAGATTTTGAAGCCTTGCTTCTTTCTCTGCGCCATTCCCTTCGAATACGGTTTCTAAGATATCCCAAGCATCTTTAGACTTATTGCACGTAGTCATGTGGTGCTGAAGATCTGGGGTAATGGCATGTATGATGGCATTCAAACCATCGGAATTTTGCTTTGCAGCAAGTATCTCGGTAGGACTGTATTCACCAATGTTCTTGGGAACATTTACATCTCCAACTGCCACGACGGGAGCATCATAGGCATTAACTATATATACCCATGTTTGAAAATCACGTGCTTGAAGAAAAGCTCGCATAAATTTTTTCCACCATAGGTAGTTTGTGCCATCGAAGGCTGGTGGTACGTTTATAGAGATAACACCTCTGTCCATAAAATCAGATTGCTACAAACACAGACTTATGAGGTCTCAGCGTGTTTTCCTGCTCTGATACTAATTGAAAAAGCGGGGGTCTAACAACACCACCCAATATTTCGTTTGGCTATCTGAATAGACAAACTTCAATATACTTTCAAGAGAATCAACTAGATAGTTAGACTCAATCTATAAAAAGTATATCAAAGAGTTTTATATCTCTATCTCTTGATTCAATCCGCAATCAACAAATAGGGATTTGTGAGCCCGATTGAATATAAGAGGATTAACTTGAACGGTACCAAAGACCAACGTTCAAGTGTCAATCAATTTACTCAACAACCCTAAGGCAGAATACAAGAACTGACTGATCTTAATGTACAACCTGTGATATTTCTATTATATAAATAAAATATAATGCGGAAAAGAAATAACACAGACACGGAAATTTTGTTAACGAGGAAATCGCAAATGCAGAAAAATCCCGGGACCTGATCCAGAATAAACACACACTGATAATAAGTTGTTACACCAATTTCCTACTACCTATTCGGACTAGATGTAATACCTTCTTCAGCACTTGTAGAACTCCTAGCAGAATACCGATTCTCTTTATAAATTCTTCACACAAATCTTCTAGCAGAACCCAAGTTTCTCTTTAGAAGATACACCACCACGATTGATATGATTCGATATTTTGTTTGCACAAAACACCGTTTTGATTTCCCTTCAGATGTAAATCAAGGTTTTGGAAATCTTGTGTTTATTTTGATAAAAATAATTACTAGGTAAAAGTAATATCAAAAAAAACTTGTAGATTAGGGTTTTAACTTACAATCAGTATGCGTACACACAAGGAGTCCGTGAACCTGATTTCCGTAAATAAACTTGGGTGATTCCAAAGATCAATTTCCAAGTTAAGAAAACCCTAATAATTCTACAATAAGAACAACTAGAATAAATCTAGAGATATCTTGTTTCAAACTTCTCAAGGATTTTTACGAGATGCCTCAATAGAAGTTTTTCTTTCTAGTCTCCGATTTCGACTAACAAGTGTTGGTATCGGAAACTGAAATCTATCAAAACCTAGGGTTTATGATCAACAACTCTTGAATGGTTTTATATCAGAAGAGAAAACCATAGGATAGACAAGAGGTGAAAAACCTAGATTACAAGTTGTATGATCAATAACGAAGATTAAATCCAACTTGGCTTTGTGATCCCTAATACAAAGACTTTTATCTCACTCTCGTTCACGAAGAACGGAAGGCGTGGAAAACGACCTGCAGAGCTTACGCCATTTTTCCAAAGGGATAAAAAACGTGTAAACTCGCGAACTCCTTATTTATAATGAACAATAGCTTGGAAGATAAGCAAAGCTATTTTCCTTGTACAAGACTCTCCTAAATATGGGAGTCTTTCCTAAGTTAAAACTCTTGCCAAAATAATTAAGTAAATAACTTATTTAGCAAAAATTATATTTATGTGAATAAATCACATTTTAACTTAGGCAGGAATCACAAACACTTTAATATGGTAATCAAAAGTGTTTGGACCAATAGCTAACTTGCCTAGATAAGGAAACATCACCAACTTGTCCAAAAATCCCTTTTAGTACGTATTGGGCCCAAGTTCGCGGACCACTCCAAAGCCCATGGAATGTTTCCTACTAATGAACTTAAATCACTCATAACTTTATCGTTATAACTCGGAATTGAGTGATTCTTGGCTCATTGGACTCACAAGCTCATTCACTATAACTTTATCGTTATAACTCGGAATTGATTTCACCTAGTTTGTTTATTCTTGAGAACCTTCTCTTCTGATACAAGGCTCACTCAAACTAGATCAAAGATCAACGTTTATACGTTTCTAAGTCTTTCTAGATCCGTAAGATAGATTCATTGATTTGCATTGTTAACAGACTCCGTTCTGTGCGACAAATCAATAAGGAATCAAGTTTGTTTTTGCAGATTGTTACTTTGAAGATTAAATCGAAGATTGAAGATTTTGAAGAATTGAAGAAGAAGTTGTTGTGAATCAAAGAAGATATACTAGATCTCCTCCTAAAGAGAACGTTTGTTCTGCTAGGATATTCGGTATCAAATATCTATTGAGAACTTCGGTTCTGCTAGATATTATCAAATCAAGAATACTGCTGAAGCTGAGTAACTAGGATTTTAGTTTACTTAGTAGTGTCTACACGAAGTTACAGGTTTACTTTTTGTAGCGTCTTAATTCATTAAGTATTCAAATCTGGACTAGGTCCCGGTGTTTTTCTACAAGATTGTAGTTTTCCTCGTTAACAAAATTCTGGTGTGTGCTTTACTTTATTTCCGCATTATAATTGTTTTTATATTATAATTAAAGTAATTACACTTGTACGTTAACTAGGCAATTGATATTTATCTTATAAGGTTTCAGTTATCAAGTGAACACTTTGTCGTAGTATTGTCTCGATTCATATCCATAGACGATCACACAAAGTGTATTGGATTTCCCAACTTGTCTGATATAATTATTCACGTGTTAGACCAGTTCGTACTAACCCTATTTCAAGTGGACACTGTGTTGAAATATTCCTTGAGTGATCGTTGCTCCAAGAGGTTTATACACGGTAGAGATTGAATATGTTGTGATCAAATAAAAATATTGTGGTGTATTTGGGTACCCTCGTCTTTTCAAAGACTACTATTGAGAATATATTGTCTGCTTCAATAAAAAAAAAATCAGTGTGATGGTGCCCTGGAATTAGTGAAAGGGAAGTTCAAAGAGTTTCTTGATGAGTCCGGGATACTGTTTAGAGTTTCTTGTCCTCATACACATCAACAAATGGTCTTGCTGAACACAAGCATACACATATAACAGAGATGGGTTGTCATTTCAAGCCTCTCCTTATGAAGTACTCCCTCCGTTCCTTTTTAATAGGCTGGTTTTGTTTTTAGATAAATTTAAGGAAATTAAGAGAATTAATCATTGAACGTGGTCCTCATGAAATTTGTCAATAAAAGAAGTGAAGTGAAATGGTCCCATCACACTTGTCAGCAAAAGAAGTAAAGTGAAATGGTCCACATGAGACTTGTCATCAATAGAAGTTAAGAAAAAAGTGGTCCCAGAAAATTAAAGTAACATTTGACTTTCCCAATTAGAAAACCAACCTATTTTTTTTGAAACATTTATCTATAGAAACCAGCCTATTAAAAAGGAACGGAGGGAGTATATAATATGTTTCTGGGTGCTTGAATATAATTGATGTACCTCTATGCTTTATCACTCCTAGGCAATATCATGCAAGTTGCCTCCGAACGGCAGTCCGACCACAATCAGCAAAACAGGCACCTATTGTGAGGCATTATTGTTGTGAATTTAATTTCACGAACTAATGATGCACCATTCAGTTTGCATTGATCACACGATTCTTATGATTTTGAAATGCACAAGAAAATATGATCGAGCAGCAGATGTATTTCTTAATGTATATCCTTATATGAAGACCAGGTAGCTTTGAGACGATCAAATGAAGCAAAAAAAAAAAAAAAGATTGTTAATTTACTTTTGAAGTTTGCTACCACAATCATCGAAAACAAGTATCGTGATTATATTTACAGTGAGATATTGGAGGAAACTGAGGTTGTGTTCATCATACATGTTTAACTAGTAACAACCAAGTTTTTATCCTTTTGAAAAGTGCTTACATGGACACTTTGGAAGATTTGAATCTCGAGGGACTAATTAGAATGAAGAATTGTTAGTGTTTGATGGTAAAAGTAAGTATTTGATGTATATGTTGATTTCATATGGTTATTCATAAATATGAATGAATACATGATAATTTTATAAAGATGTTCAATCAATATGTTTAGAGTTTGCTCGTGAGAATGAATGTGTTTTAAGAAGGGCGTGCACCATATGTCGACTCTAAAGGTTAATGCAAGCAACTCGTTCACATGCCTTTTGAACTAATGATCAAGAGCAAAAGGATGAAGAAATTCTATTAAAGGCATCTTCTAATTTCAAGCGATCATGAGTAGATGCATTAACAACAACTGGTTGTGTGATGGCTGCTAAAATATCTCGAGGACATGCCTTTTGACTCAATACAATATGATATTTTTAGGCATCTTGATAACGTGCATAAATAACCTGGCTTGATTGGGGTATATCCAAATTAATTGGGGTATATCTAATGAGACAAAAACTAGATCATTATGAAGTAAAAGAAGCCACCCTTTATCCTTGTACTTTTTAAATGGTAAAATTGCCCATGCAATGATTAACACTAATTTAATTGAAATGATTAGATTAATTAAATTAGTTAGGTTAGTTAGTTGAATTATATGAGTGGGTTTGGAAATAATTGAGAGTAGGAAAGAGTATAAAGTAGTAGAGGAGGTTTGGGGGGTGGGGAATTCAAATCCATATTTTGAAGTGGGGGAGTCTTCTAACTTTCCTCCTACAGATGAGTACTTGTATGATGACCTACCAAATCATGATCAAATGGATTACATGCATGATCCTCACTTTTATTTTCCTCAAACTCAAGATGGCTATGGAAGTGATGAATATATTGAGCCAAACGTAGAATCCAATGACTCAGAAGAAGAGAATGGAGTTGCAAGTAATCAGGTAGACAACCTACGTGGTGAAGAATGTGATTTTTCCATGCAAATGATCGATTTTGGGTTTTTTTTTTCACTTTTGCTTCCCAGGGTTGGCAAGGTCGACGCTTGTCGATCATGCCGACCTTAAGCGCCTGCGTGGTTTATATTTGAACAATATGCCGACTTTTCATGAGCAGTACCCGTGTCGGCAAGGTAGAAACTTTGAACCCTGCCGACTTCCAGTTTTTTTGCACAGGAGTCGCGATTTGAAAATGCTTACGCCGGCATTTTAGTGGATACGTAGACCCTGCCGACTATATCTCGGTCGGCACTGTTGGATTTTTCTACCATGCCAGGTACTTTGTGGTCGGTACTGTTTATATGTCGACCATGCCGACTTTGGTAATACATATCAACTAACTTTGATGTTTTGTAGATTGTTGCATTGGTACCGATGACGGATCAGCCTCAAGCTCACAATATTAGGGGTCCCGATACTTCTGCACATTACACTAATGATTTGGAATGGGAGCATTGGATGAGAATGACGGAGTGTGGCCATCTATTGGCGGATACGTGGTCATGCGTGGTACGTTTTTTTAGTAAAGGACTATCTATAACATTTGCACCGAAACATACGGTTTGTGTGGAAAAACTCAAGCATAGAAGAATTGTTATGGCTTTGGTGGATAAAAATCATTTTATTGGTCTACAACTCAACAAGGAATGTCCATTACCTCCTCTTTGTAGGTTTAGTTTCTGGGAGAAGTTCATAAACAACAAGAGCAAGGAATGGGTGAAACTTTATGAGAACAACATGGACCTTTGGAATGTTTTAGATGAGCCTAGCAAATATCACATAGATTTAACTAAAGGAGGTTCAATAGATTTGAATGAACTCACTCCCATAGATTTGAGTGATGAGTGATTATGATTAGGGAATAAGGAATCTTTTTGGAGTACTTTTGTAATCACATTCGTGTTTTGTGTAATGTACTTTGGCGTACTACAAATGAATGAAATGGATGTGTTTTTTTTGTTGTATACTCCTTTGGTCGGCATTGTATTTGTGATATGACCCTGCCGACCATCACAGGGTCGACATGTTATAAATTCGTCAGGCTACCGGCTGCACTGCATGAAAGCACAGGAAAAAGGCCTGGGACGGTCGCTAAGGTTTTTCCCCACCTACAGTGCCGACCGTCCCAGGGTCGGCAGGGTCTTGGTTTCGTCAGGTTGCCGTATTTTCCGTGGTCGGCATGGTGTATGAGGATAACCATGCCGATCAAAATAGAAAAAAAACTTGTTTCTGGATGTTCTCATACATTATAGTCGGGGTGTATTAAGAGAAACCTGCCGACTGTATATTCACCTGTGCGCTTTTAATTTAGTACAATGCCGACTTTGCATCGAATACAAACCTTAAAAACTTAATTAGAGCATACAAACCTTAATTAAAGCATACAAACGTTAAAAACTGAACCCTAACACATTTGGGACATATATAGTATCTTTTTCCGGTACACAATTTCTTAGGATAGGTAATTATCTTCATCTTACCATCGCAACATGGATCTGTGCATGGTATAAGGTTGATTTTAGCAACTTCATCTTCATACGGAGCTAGGCGCTCATCTATCCAATAGAAAAACCCACAACAAGTGCATTTTGAAGCATACGGCTGATATACATCTCCTACTGCAGCTTTCATGAGAAATAAGAATCCCTTACAACTTTCAATAGTGCATTTTCTTCCTTCAAAGGGACAATCGTTTGCAAAATGACCACTTAGTGTACAAAGACTACAAATATTTGGTTATGTTTCACTTGAAACTTCCATTATTTATGCAAGGTTGAAGATGAAGTTGAGAATACTTTTATAATAACAACACACCTAATATCTTGATTTTAAAATTTCTAGCCGTTGAGCATTCAATGGGCTGTACTTTGTACCTAAAAAGTGCAACTAACATTTAAGTCGGCAAGGTCGAGATTTCAAACCATGCCGACCACCACTCCTTGACAGCATTGTGGCATATAAATCCTAGTATGGTCCGCAAGGTAGAGTTTACACACCATGCCGACTCAGTAAAACTCTAATATTGTCTAAAATTGCACAAAAAAGAATAATTTCTAAAGCAACTGAAACTGAAAATTAACATAAGTTTAACAAGCCTAAAACCACAATCTAAGAGTTCAAAACAAACATAATGTAAGAGTTCAAACCACAATCTAAGTTTCTAAACCAAGTGAAACATAATAAAGTTTAAGAATTTCATGGATCCTTCTCATTGTTGTTATCTTCCTCCCTATCACTAGATTTTGCACCATCATCTTTCCCTTATCTGGACCTATGTAGTCACCAGCCTCATTCTAATAGGGGTTCACTCCAGAAAAGTCATATGCCCTGAAAAATGTTCTTGGATCAACATCCTCTTCTTCCTCCCCTGATGATGTGCATTCAACGTAGTTGAGGGGATTGCTAGGACTCTGCATAAACCTTAGGAATTCTTCAGGATCTTTCTTACCCATCAGAAGTAACTTTCTTACAGGGAAATTCTCTTCAGTTTCATCTTTCGGATCTTGCACATTGGGATAAATTCCGTCAATAAATTCTAATAGCTCTTCTGCAGTTACCGTAAAAGGTAGATCTTCTTTTTTTTTTTTCCTCTGGGAACCTAAACAATACACAAATAAGAGATATGAAAATTCTAAACATTGAAACATGGTTCTGGTAATACATCCGGCAGGGTCTAGAATCTACACAATGCCGACCAAACAATGGTCGGAGGGGTTGTAATCATAAACCACGCCGACGAATACAAAGTCGGTATGGTCTTATACAAGAAAGATGCCGACACTTAACTAATGAAAATCAAGTTTCTGTGACCTAAAGTTGGCATGGTACAAGTCTAAGACAATGCCGACTAGATGTAAGTCGGCAGGGTTTATTAATATACCCTGTCGGCCCTGGTTATTGTCTAACAGTCGCCATGGCTGCTATGAAAAGTCGGCAGATTATTCATAATGATACCATGCCGGCGCTTACAAACAACAACAGTCGGCATGGTTTTAAATTATCGACCTTGCCGACCAAAAAACCTGATAATCATAATTTTCGATTTTTAACCTAATATAACAATCATATTACACATCTAAATAATGGGTTGAGTTTAGAAGTCACTTAAAGTCTTCTTTTCACGGGTGGAGGATTTTTTTCAACATTCTCAGGGATTGGATTTTCGGGTTTGCTAGTTCCAACTTTTTACTTACCTTTTCCCTTTGATTAGGATCTTCTCATGTTACCTATTGAATCTCTCTTGCTACTGGATCAAACCATTTTTGGTAGAATATCAAAATTGAAATTTTTGGTTGATTTTTGGAATAAGATGAAGGAAGGAGAAGAGAAGAGGGATTAGAGAAAATAGATTAGAAGAAGATTAAACGTTTATTAGTTTTTAAGATTAGGGTTTAATTTTAGGTTAATTAGTGCAGGGATATTAAAGTAATTTCATCCTGTTTTGACCTGCCCTTAGTAAGGGCACATGTCCATTTAAATTTAGGTATACCCCAATCTCATCAGGATAAATAATGGTAATGGTGTAAATTTAAAAAAAAAAAAAAAAAAAGCTAAAAGATGCACAGTACATTATCCGTGATTGATACTGTACCGATAGATACTGAAAGATGCAATTCTGTGGGTAAAGTAGGACAAGAGTACCTAACAATGTACCTTAATATGTTTTTTAGAAGAAGAAGAAAGAAAAAAACAAAACAAAAAAAAAGAACTTAATAGTATGTATCTTGGCACATGAATTATCGCTCATCGACAAAAAGTCGGGCCAATCTAATGGACATATGAACCACAAGCAACCCTATTTTGCAGCTGGGAGATATCGTGCATAAATTGCACACCTCTCCAAGCGTGCATAAATTGCAACAAATGCAAAAATGTCGCATGCATAAGTTGCCATAGTATATGTTGTTAATTTGTACTAGAAAGTATAGAGAAAGTATCTCACTAAGAACCACAAAAGAAAAGACAAAAGGGAGATATATAATGCGTCCCATTCATACGAATTATTGTTGTGAATTTTTATTCCATGAACTGATGATGCACCATTAACTTAGCATTGATCATACGATTTTCATGATCCAGTAATGCACAAGTGTACTCGTTCCTAGTATATAACCATATATGAAGAGACCAGTTACCTTTGGGACGACAAAAATCAATCAAAAAAACATAATATTGTAATTTACTTATGATATTGGCTATCAGAATCATAGAAAATAAGTATCGATCCAGATTGTTACAATGAGATATATTGGAGGAAACTGAGATGGTGTTCATCATTGATTTTTAACTAGTAACAGGAAAATTATTATCCTATTAAAAGTGCTCACCTGGACGCTCAGGATAGATTGAAGCTCTATGAAGCGCACGGTATTGAAATAGAGGAGGTGGGTGCAGACTGTCTTAAAACAAGACAATTTGGGTAGGCACAATGGACAATACGTCCAAGAGATGAAATCAAACAGGAGCTAGTGAAATTAAACTTCTTAAACGAGCTCTTTAGGATCGATTTTGTATTACAATTTAGAAATCGTAATTTTTTGCAAACAGAATTTTTTTTATAAAGATAAGAAAAAAATCTTGATACCATAGGTAAAAGTAATTAATAATTGAAGTATTGTTGTATTTCAAACTCGTAAAATATGATTACATTTATATGAACTTGTTTGTTAATTTATAAAGAAGTTCAAAGAAATAGTCAGCTGAAAATATTAATAGCTTATGGTTCATTTCAGTTAGAGCAACCACAATGGGCGAGTATAATCTGTTGGATTAACTTCAACATAGAAGTCACTAACAAGCTGGTTAGGACAAGATTAGGAAATTGATGTAATCCTAAGGAGATTAGAAGTCATCTAGTTCTAAGAAAAGGAAAGACATGTAATAAGGTAATAGGACTAGGAAAAGGAATTCATAGTTCTATATATAGATGATCACCAAAGTTGTGGTTGATCATATGAGCAAGATTAGAGCTTGTGTTTAGTTTTGAGAGATTTTCTAAACATCAATGAAGAGAGTTGTCTTTATATAAGCTAAGTTTCATCTTGCAGTTGCCATTAATTGGTATCAGAGCTTGTCTACACCGAGCCATGGGAGACGAGAGCACCATCATACGTACAAGATTTTTCACAAGCACAGTTGAAACTTAAGGGGGAGAATGTTGGATTAACTTCAACATAGAAGTCACTAGCAAGCTGGTTAGGACAAGATTAGGAAATTGGTGTAATCCTAAGGGAATTAGAAGTCATCTAGTTCTAAGAAAAGGAAAGACATGTAATAAGGTAATAGGACTAGGAAAAGGAATTCATAGTTATATATATATGTGATCACCAAAGTTGTGGTTGATCATATGAGCAAGATTAGAGCTTGTGTTTAGTTTTGAGAGATTTTCTAAACATCAATGAAGAGAGTTGTCTTTATATAAGCTAAGTTTCATCTTGCAGTTGCCATTAATTGGTATCAGAGCTTGTCTACACCGAGCCATGGGAGACGAGAGCACCATCATACGTACAAGATTTTTCACAAGCACAGTTGAAACTTAAGGGGGAGAATGTTGGATTAACTTCAACATAGAAGTCACTAGCAAGCTGGTTAGGACAAGATTAGGAAATTGGTGTAATCCTAAGGGAATTAGAAGTCATCTAGTTCTAAGAAAAGGAAAGACATGTAATAAGGTAATAGGACTAGGAAAAGGAATTCATAGTTATATATATATGTGATCACCAAAGTTGTGGTTGATCATATGAGCAAGATTAGAGCTTGTGTTTAGTTTTGAGAGATTTTCTAAACATCAATGAAGAGAGTTGTCTTTATATAAGCTAAGTTTCATCTTGCAGTTGCCATTATAACCAAATATTGGGTCAAAAAACGAGACACAACGGACAGATTATCGATTAAAATCCGGATCAAGGACCAAATCCTAGACTATGTTTGGTTCAAGACCAAGATCAAAACAAAATATAGTCGAGCGAACGTATAGTTAACGCCCCACCACCAGGCAGGTGTATAGTTAACGCCCCATAACAGGCGTGCATAAAGTCCCTGCCCCACACCAGGCGTGTTTTATACCTCCGCCCCATTTTTTTTTCTTTTGGGTGGGGCGGGGTTTATACATCCGCCCCACTCTTTTTTTTAATTCACTTTATATATGGGGCGGACTTTATACCTCCGCCCCATTTTATTTTGTTTAATTTTTTTTTTGTTTTTAGAATCTCATCGGGCGTACGTACAGTGCACGCTCGACCAAATTTAGTCTTCTATCCGTAGTGTCACATACCAGACTAAACTCAAATTTGGTCGTTTTTTTTGGTCTTTAATCTTTGGTTATACTCGCACCACTACAGTTGCTCTTAGTTCCACGTAAACCTATAGCTTCCGGCTTATTATATTAAATTGAACCCCAGTTTAATTTTTCTTTATTTTTTTTATGGTTTGGAAAAAGACATGGCCCCATTTTTTCTTTTTATCTTTTTTTGCCGAGAAAACACATCATAACTTTACAAAAACAAACTGTTACAAACATTAGTAAAAGGCTCTTCTCCTATAAAGGGTGGTAGGAAAAGAGGAAAAGGATTCCAAATGTTTAACAAACTGTTACAAACATCAGTCAAAGGCTCTTCTTCTATAAAGGGTGGTAGGAAAAGAGGAGAAGAATTCCAAATGTTTTTTAAGATGAATTTCCTAGCTAGACGTGCAAGTCGATTAACTATTTTATTTCTAACACGCTTAACATAAACTAGCCTAGAATTCACACAACAAGAAAAAGAACTCCGACAATCTTCTAAAAACTGCAGACTCCTCCAGTCAATTTCTCCTTTTCCTTCATTCACTAGATGAATCAACTGAAGAAAGTCGCTAACAAAGAGGACATTGGAAAGATTCAACTCTCTCACCCAGGAGCAAGCCAAAATTAGCGCCATTGACTCAGCAACAACAACACTGTGAACCATTCCAAAATCCGCATGACAATTCTTTATGCTTCCTGCAATATCAAACATAATAATACCAATACCCATGTTAAAGTATTTAAAAGAACCGTCAATGAAAATAATGTGATCTATGCCCTGCTTAGGGATATTCACAATCATCAAAGTTACATTCTTATGCTTAGATGGAACTACAATATAAGTATAAGGGATCTTCTAATATCCATAATGACACTGTCCAGATTTATTGTAATCTTTCTAAAAATAACATCACATCTGAGTTTCCATATTGACCAGAGAACCACTGCACCAACACTTGGCCAATTCACAACATAAGGGGAGCTGCCTAAATTGTTGTCAAACCAGGAATTATATATATCATCAATCCAATCATAATCACTACTAATTGGATGTTGCAATGAGAGAGCAAACCAAATATGAGAAGCAATCGGACAATGAACATACAGATGCATCACAGTTTCTACTTCATTTCTACACAAAGGAAAACAATCATCAATAGCAGAATTGTAAAACTTGAGCAGAGAATTGACAGGTAACATATATGAAAAAATCTTCCAATATGGTAATCAAAAGTGTTTGGACCAATAGCTAACTTGCCTAGATAAGGAAACATCACCAACTTGTCCAAAAATCCCTTTTAGTCACGTATTAGGCCCAAGTTCGCGGACCACTCCAAAGCCCATGAAATGTTTCCTACTAATGAAGTTAAATCACTCATAACTTTATCGTTATAACTCGGAATTGAGTGATTCTTGGCTCATTGGACTCACAAGCTCATTCACTATAACATGAGATCCTTTACAGGGATAAATGTTATTATCACTAAAGTCATGAATCAAATAACCTCAAGTATATATACATAAATGTACATTTACCGTCATAGGAATTGTTTCATAGAGTGAGCATTTATCTCGATAGATTAGAAAGGTAGAATTGAACAAGAATCCAAATGAAATCAATCACATACATTTTTTGATGAAGTACTTGGTGATGTCTACTTGTAGCCTTCAATCTTCAATCTTCATCCTTTAAGGATAGCTTCGATTCAACTTCTTAGACCGAAACTAGTCCGAAACTATCTTAGTATTTTAAATCAAGAATGCCTTTTGGAAACTAAAATTGACAACTAACTTGACATACCAACGTTAGTGGGTTCAACCGAGCAATGCTCTAACAATAACTTTGTATAGACCGGATCTGATGTTCCAAATTGGAGAAAGGCTAACTCTTAGAGTTTTCAACATTTCAGTTACCCTAATGTTTCCTCAAGAGATTCATCTTGGATTTCAGGAAGAAATAATAGGAAGAACAAAGCTGCTTCAGCAAAACCCATTTCTAAATGGAGTCCAAAGTCTTCTCTAAAGACAACCAGTATGGTATCAAAAGATAGTCACAATGATGACACTCGAATGATAAGTTTCAATACTCGTGACATTCAGAATATTGTGTTAAACATTCTTGAATAAATGAATGTATCTCCATGTTGTCGTCGTTATATGAGATAGGTCTCATAATCGGTTACCTTTTTATGATTTTGTTACTTTTGATTTAGCGGATTTCATATCTAACTTGTTGGGTTGCTTAATCAAATAATCATAAAAGGATGATGACAATTAATCCCATACGTGAGTCACGATTATACCATTATCAATTTATTTCTCATAAGCTATTATATAGTATACATATGAGTCTTTGGTATTTGCTTATTACTATTGGCACGTAATAGTTAAAAACACTCAACCTTTCTCTGGTAAAGGTTGCTTTTGCTGTTCTTATGTCTTTGCGAAAGGATGAGAAGAACAATGAGGAAAAGAGGATGAGAAAATTTGAGGTAACAAATTTGTTAGTTAATTATTTTCCTGTTTAAGAAAAGCATGATTTTAGTGCATATATTTTGCTTTTGATTAACAAATTTTCGGTACAATTGATGTTTATTCCATGATGTGTGTGATTCAATTGGTTCCGGTTAAGAAAAACTATTGTTATCCTGCTTTATTGTGTGGTATCAATTGTTTAGGCTTACAAAATTTCGGTGCAATTGCGGTGCTTATATTGTCTATGTTGTTTCAATTGCTTCCGGTTGAGATGAGTAATTATGCAAGTTGATTTATTTTGGTTTGTATGAATTATTTATGGCTTAACGAAATATATTGTGTACGGGATGAGTTGTTTAGTCCAATTCGATTCCGGATAAGATAAACTAGGTTAATTCTGATCTTAGTTAGACTTATCGAAGTGAGGTTTCAGTTATACAAGTCTAATCTAATGCCTTAATAAGGAATGCTAGTTAACTAACCTAGTACTTGTGTTGTTTAAAATTGAAAGGTCTAAGTTTATGGATAATTAGAACCTGATGAGAAAAATGGAGTTTATCTTTATTTTGGTCTTATCGAATTAAGCGATTGTTTTTGAACAATCTGTTTAGCAAAGGGACTAATGTGCTTAGTTATTATTTTTGATTTGCTAAACTAAATTGGAAAAATTGTTTCAGACAATTGTTTCCTTGATAACATATCAAATAAAACTACTTGTAGTTTCGGTTTTGATATTAGTTATCAGAACATGATGTGTGGAACCCTCGTGCCTAACTCAACGGGTTTGCAAGTCTATTTAGAGATTTGTAAGATTCTTTTCGTGTTGTCCTTTATTTTTTCGTTTCTTTGTCATTTTTGTGACAAAAAGGGGGAGAAATATATGGAGTAAACAAGTGATATTAGCATTGATTTTATATTAATTGGCATCGCTAAGGAAAAGAACATTGGTGCTTGAACGTTTATCTAAACAAAAGAGTGAAAGCACGGACTAAGGGGGAGTAACATATCATATTATGTGGTATAACAAAGAAGTATGGATTGAAAATCTACCTATCTTTCCTTTAGGGGGAGTAGTATAGCTTTGTTATTATAATGTCAACAACGACATTTATGGTTTGAATATCTCCAGGTTATTTTGTTGTTGAAATGTGAATGCGTATGTAGAATGAGTTATTTTTGTAATTTGTTTCTCCATATGTAATAGAGTTTTGTCACTAAATCGACAAAGGGGGAGATTGTTAGAGCACTGCTCGGTTGAACCCACCAAGTTTTGGTATGTCAAGTTTGGTTGTCATATTTAGTTTCAAAACTCGAGTCGTTATTATGTAAACTACAGTCAACTTCGATAGGGTAGACTAGAAATGATAGAAGTATTGTGCTCCAGTTACTCACAAAGATCTGAAGATGGATTGAAGACAACAAAGACATTATCCTTCAGCTTGAGGTTAGTAACTATGACTTGACTTGTTCCATATCTATCTTGTGTCTTTCAAGTCGTGTATATTGAAAACAAAACTGCGAAACATGATTACACTCTAGATAGACATAGTATTAAGGAATACAATACGAGGTTTATTGCTTAACCATTGAACTTTGTATATAAGACATCGACATAATCGGTTGAATGCTATTGTGATTATGTATGAGTATAAGGTGAGGATTTCGTCCTAGGAAACAATGTTCCACATGTGTTTTAAGGAAGTAAGTTCATAGACTTGTTTATGAATCGAAAAGGAAATCGCCAGGCGTTATTGGGATTGTTATTCATTGCATATCTTGTGAACATCGAATATGTGTGATTTATTATAACCGCTCACGACTTGTTTGTGTTCTTGGTAAAACTATTCACAAAGGCCTGACTTATGTATTGGTATGACTTTTATTAGTGAAACCGATCTTAAGTAATCACCTGAGATGGTATGATCGAGTTTGTGATTTGTGTATGACCGAATCTGGGTAAAGGGGAACCGATCCTAGTAAGAGGTGCAACACATCACAAAGGGGAATCAATCCTTGTATGAGGTGTAGCAAATGGGAACTGATCCTATGAACATGTGCAACACGTTTTTAGGCAAAGGGGAACGGATTCTATGGACATGTGCAACACATACAAGTTAGATACCATAAATATGTGGGGAACCGATCCTATGGACATGTGCAACAAGGGGGAACCTATCCTTTGAACATGTGCAGTCGGCCACAAAAAGTCTCAATCAAATCCGAGCACGTTTTGTGTTTTTAACACAAAACATTATCCAAAAATATCTTTTCGAATTTTCTATTATTCTAGAAATATTAGAGATACCGAAAATATATTTGGTTAATGTGTAAGGATGTCGACACACTTTGAACACGTGCATTAATGCATATCTTTTATTGTTCAAAAATATTCCTTAACAGCTAAAAGGAAGAAAATCCCAGGATATAAATTAAATAAGTTAAGAATCTTTTAATTAAGGTTTTAATTATATATATGGAAAATAAGAATTAGTAATGTGCATTTACTAGCTAAAGATTTTCCAAGGAGATTTTCGATCAATATTTTGGACAGAGCATTCTCAGGAATTATGGAAACCGAATTTGGAATATATTGAATATCTTTGAGAATATTTTCGGTTTTGGAAATTCCTTGGTATCCAAATTTCCTTGTCTATAAATACTTGAACTTTGCATTTCGGGCAAACTAATCCTTCGTGATAGTAAACTTCCTCTGTTGTACTGTTACTGGTGAAGCCGCCTATTCGGAGAGGAGAGTAACCTAATTAGGAGAAATCCCTTACGGACGCTCAGTTTAAAGTCTTCTTTGGGATTGAGAAGCTCTATTAGTACCGTTGGTGGGAAACTAGATACTTGCAGTTTATCTTTTGTTTTCGATTGATTTGATTGACTAACGGTTGTTGAATCTTTGATTGCACCTAGTTTGTTTATTCTTGAGAACCTTCTCTTCTGATACAAGGCTCACTCAAACTAGATCAAAGATCAACGTTTCTACGGATCTAAGTCTTTCTAGATCTGTAAGATAGATTCATTGATTTGCATTGTTAACAGACTCCGTTCTGTGCGACAAATCAATAAGGAATCAAGTTTGTTTTTACAGATTGTTACTTTGAAGATTAAATCGAAGATTGAAGATTTTGAAGAATTGAAGAAGAAGTTGTTGTGAATCAAAGAAGATATACTAGATCTCCTCCTAAAGAGAACGTTTGTTCTGCTAGGATATTGGGTATCAAATATCTATTGAGAACTTCGGTTCTGCTAGATATTATCAAATCAAGAATACTGCTGAAGCTGAGTAACTAGGATTTTAGTTTACTTAGTAGTGTCTACACGAAGTTACAGGTTTACTTTTTGTAGCGTCTTAATTCATTAAGTATTCAAATCTGGACTAGGTCCCGGTGTTTTTCTACAAGATTGTAGTTTTCCTCGTTAAAAAAATTCTGGTGTGTGCTTTACTTTATTTCCGCATTATAATTGTTTTTATATTATAATAAAGTAATTACACTTGTACATTAACTAGGCAATTTATATTTATCTTATAAGGTTTCGGTTATCAAGTGAACACTTTGTCGTAGTATTGTCTCGATTCATATCCATAGACGATCACACAAAGTGTATTGGATTTCCCAACTTGTCTGATATAATTATTCACGTGTTAGACCAGTTCGGACTAACCCTATTTCAAGTGGACACTGTGTTGAAATATTCCTTGAATGATCGTTGCTCCAAGAGGTTTATACACGGTAGAGATTTAATAGGTTGTGATCAAATAAAAATATTGTGGTGTATTTGGTTACCCTCGTCTTTTCAAAGACTACTATTGAGAATATATTGTCTGCTTCAATAAAAAAAAAAATCAGTGTGATGGTACCCTGGAATTAGTGAAAGGGAAGTTCAAAGAGTTTCTTGATGAGTCTGGGATACTGTTTAGAGTTTCTTGTCCTCATACACATCAACAAAATGGTCTTGCTGAACACAAGCATAGACATATAACAGAGATGGGTTGTCATTTCAAGCCTCTCCTTATGAAGTACTCTCTCCGTTCCTTTTTAATAGGCTGGTTTTGTTTTTAGAGAAATTTAAGGAAATTAAGAGAACTAATCATTCAACGTGGTCCTCATGAAATTTGTCAATAAAAGAAGTGAAGTGAAATGGTCCCCATAACACTTGTCAGCAAAAGAAGTAAAGTGAAATGGTCCACATGACACTTGTCATCAATAGAAGTTAAGAGAAAAGTGGTCCCAGAAATTTAAAGTAACATTTGACTTTCCCAATTAGGAAACCAACCTATTTTTTAAAAAATATTTATTTATAAAAACCAGCCTATTAAAAATGAACGAAGGGAGTATATAATATGTTTCTGGGTGCTTGAATATAATTGATGTACCTCTATGCTTTATCACTCATAGGCAATATCATGCAAGTTGCCTCCGAACGGCATGTCCGGCCACAATCAGCAAAACAGGCACCTATTCTGAGGCATTATTGTTGTGAATTTAATTTCACGAACTAATGATGCACCATTCAGTTTGCATTGATCACACGATTTTTATGATTTTGAAATGCACAAGAAAATATGATCGAGCAGCAGATGTATTTCTTAATGTATATCCTTATATGAAGACCAGTTAGCTTTGAGACGATCAAATGAAGCAAAAGAAAAAAAAGATTGTTAATTTACTTTTGAAGTTTGCTACCACAATCATCGAAAACAAGTATCCAGATTATATTTACAGTGAGATATTGGAGGAAACTGAGGTTGTGTTCATCATACATGTTTAACTAGTAACAACCAAGTTTTTATCCTTTTGAAAAGTGCTTACATGGACACTTTGGAAGATTTGAATCTCGATAAAGCACATGGCATTACATTAGGAGGTGAATGCAGACCAATTACTTAGACTGTTTTTGGGTTGGGACAGTGAGAAAGCGTCCAAGTAAACAAAACATGACAATTTTTTGGGGTATGAGTGGAAACAACTATTTAGATCATCTTTCTACGGTTTATATATGTATGAGATTATTCCTGCTAATACGGGAATGATAAGACAATGAATTCTTAAGATGTGTTGAGCTGTAAAGACAAATTACAATAAAAATGCGTAGTACCCGAAGGTATAAGTAATTAGTAATTGAGGTATTGTTGGAACTTATTAATCTAAACGGATGTTCAATTTTTAATATAGATTTTATCAACGGAATAAGTAGCTTCTAGCTCAGTTCAGTAAGTTCCATATAAACCTACAACTTCTATCTGATCACATTCATACTCCATATAGGATATAGCACAACTTGGTGGGCATGGCATTGGCAATGTTTGAATACGAAAAAATCATACTCCTGTTTTAACTTTCACGGTAATGCATTTCTTTTTATAGCGATTAGACACAAAAACAATGATGAATGTTTTTCGTTCTTTTTGTTGTTTCATTTTTATTTAGTTGTTATAATCGTGTTGCCATCGTCCCCTATCATATAGATTTGCATATATTAAATATTTAAAGATATTTTTATGCAAAATAATTTGTCAGATCAAAGTTGAAAATGATAGAGCATGCTACACAACGTGTTGTCAACTGCTAATCATGTTCAAATTCGGTAATGGGAATGGTCAAATGATTCCAACAAGACGACCTAATCATGTTCATACCATATAAGGTACTGTATGAGGATGCAATTCGGTGTATACGAGTGGTGAGAATCGTGAGATGAAATCAAACTGTTTAATCCACAATTACGATACTACAACATGCTAGATTGCTGGTGAACTCGCCATCAGCGAGATGATTTTCTTTTTTAAAGGTGATTAAGTTGTCCATATAGGAATGTGTTCTAACTAAGGCGTGCACCTTATGTCGACTATTAAATCTTAAGTTTAATGCAGGCAACCCATTCACATTCTTTTTGAGCTATTCAAGAGTTAAGCAAGGAGAAATTATTTCAAGCCATCATGACTCATGAGTTGATTTTTTGAAGCAATCATGAGTTGATACATTAACATCAACCAGTTAGGTGGTGGCTGTTAAAATATCTGTAGGACATGCCATTTGACTCAAAACATTGTGATATTTTTTCAGATATTTTGGCAACTTGTAAAATGGAGTCACGTAAGTTATAGACAGGAGCTAAAAGGTGCACAGTACACTACCCGTGATTGATATAGCGTAACTATAGATAATCGAAAGGTGCAATGCTGTTGGTAAAATAAGACACGACTACCCAACCTATGCTCAATAGGTCAGGATTATTATGCACATAATATTATTGCTGTGAACTTCATTTCATAAACTAATAATGATGCATCATTCGATCTGCATTGATCACGCGTTTTATGAAAATATGATCCAGCAGGGGGTGTATTCTTGCTTAATATATAGCCTTCTATGAAGAGACCAGTTAGCTTTAAGATGATAACTATCGAGCGAGAAAAATAATGTATTGTGAATTTACCTATGATGGTGGTTTTGGCTACGTTGTAGTCCTCAAAAATAAGTATGGATAGATTATTGCACAGTGATATTGGAGGAAACTGTAGTTATGTTATTCTTTGATGCTTAACTAGTATCTGCCAAGTTCTTATCCTTTGGAAAGTGCATACATGGGCTCGGTGGATTTATTGAAACTAGGCATAAGGCATTTAGAATTAGGCATCTAATACAAGTTGACTTAAACAAATAGACGGAATTAAGTGGCAGAATGCAGAATGCAGAATACAACCATTTCATGAAATAAAATAGTAAAATATTGAATGTCTTTGAATTAGGTTGGAAAACTGTTAGTGACGACTATTTAGATAGTCTTTTGTACTATAATCTGGAAGGGGTAAAATTCGGTAAAATTATCCCTGCTAACATCGTGTGCCTTGAGAATTCACGTAGGGACTAATTAGAATGAAGAATTGTTAGTGTTCGATGGTAAAAGTAAGTATTTGATGTATATGTTGATTTCATATGGTTGTTCATAAATATGAATGAATACATGATAATTTTATAAATATGTTCAATCAATATGTTTAGAGTTTGCCCGTGAGAATGAATGTGTTTTAAGAAGGGCGTGCACCCTATGTCGACTTTAAAGGTTAATGCAAGCAACTCGTTCACATGCCTTTTGAACTAATGATCAAGAGCAAAAGGATGAAGAAATTCTATTAAAGGCATCTTCTAATTTCAAGCGATCATGAGTAGATGCATTAACAACAACTGGTTAGGTGATGGCTGCTAAAATATCTCGAGGACCTTCCTTTTGACTCAATACAATATGATATTTTTAGGCATCTTGGCAACGTGCATAAATAACCTGGCTTGATTGGAGTATATCCAAATTAATTGGGTATATCTAATGAGACAAAGCTAGATCATTATGAAGTAAAAGAAGCCACCCTTTATCCTTGTACTTTCTAAATGGAAAAATTGTCCATGCAATGATTAACATTAATTTAATTGAAATGATTAGATTAATTAAATTAGTTAGGTTAGTTAGTTGAATTATATGAGTGGGTTTGGAAATAATTGAGAGTAGGAAAGAGTATAAAGTAGTAGAGGAGGTTTGGGGGTGGGGAATTCAAATCCATATTTTGAAGTGGGGGAATCTTCTAACTTTCCTCCTACAGATGCGTACTTGTATGATGACCTACCAAATCATGATCAAATGGATTACATGCATGATCCTCACTTTTATTTTCCTCAAACTCAAGATGGCAATGGAAGTGATGAATATCTTGAGCCAAACGTAGAATCCAATGACTCAGAAGAAGAGAATGGAGTTGCAAGTAATCAGGTAGACAACCTACGTGGTGAAGATTGTGATTTTTTCCATGCAAATGATCGATTTTGGGTTTTTTTTTTCACTTTTGCTTCCTAGGATCGGCAAGGTCGACGCTTGTCGATCATGCCGACCTTAAGCGCCTGCGTGGTTTATATTTGAACAATATGCCGACTTTTCATGAGCAGTACCCGTGTCGGCAAGGAAGAAACTTTGAGCCCTGCCGACTTCTAGTTTTTTTGCACAGGAGTCGCGATTTGAAAATGCTTACGCCGGCATTGTAGTGGATACGTAGACCCTGCCGACTATATCTCGGTCGGCACTGTTGGATTTTTCTACCATGCCAGGTACTTTGTGGTCGGTACTGTTTATATGTCAACCATGCCGACTTTGGTAATACATATCAACTAACTTTGATGTTTTGTAGATTGTTGCATTGGTACGGATGACGGATCAGCCTCAAGCTCACAATATTAGGGGTCCCGATACTTCTGCACATTACACTAATGATTTGGAATGGGAGCATTGGATGAGAATGCCGGAGTGTGGCCATCTATTGGCGGATACGTGGTCATGCGTGGTACGTTTTTTTAGTAAAGGACTATCTATAACATTTGCACCGAAACATACGGTTTGTGTGG
Organism: Papaver somniferum; assembly: GCF_003573695.1. NCBI lineage: Eukaryota > Viridiplantae > Streptophyta > Magnoliopsida > Ranunculales > Papaveraceae > Papaver > Papaver somniferum. The sequence goes on from NC_039358.1 coordinate 229,533,766, forward strand.
AGAAACTCAAGCATAGAAGAATTGTTATGGCTTTGGTGGATAAAAATCATTTTATTGGTCTACAACTCAACAAGGAATGTCCATTACCTCCTCTTTGTAGGTTTAGTTTCTGAGAGAAGTTCATAAACAACAAGAGCAAGGAATGGGTGAAACTTTATGAGGACAACATGGACCTTTGGAATGTTTTAGATGAGTCTAGCAAATATCCCATAGATTTGACTAAAGGAGGTTCAATAGATTTGAATGAACTCCCTCCCATAGATCTGAGTGATGAGTGATTATGATTAGGGAATAAGGAATCTTTTTGGAGTACTTTTGTAATCACATTCGTGTTTTGTGTAATGTACTTTGGCGTACTACAAATGAATGAAATGGATGTGTTTTTTTTTTGTATACTCCTTTGGTCGGCATTGTATTTGTCATACGACCCTGCCGACCATCACAGGGTCGACATGTTATAAATTCGTCAGGCTACCGGCTGCACTGCATGAAAGCACAGGAAAAAGGCCTGGGACGGTCGCTAAGGTTTTTCCCCACCTACAGTGCCGACCGTCCCAGGGTCGGCAGGGTCTTGGTTTCGTCAGGTTGCCGGATTTTCCGTGGTCGGCATGGTCTATGAGGATAACCATGCCGATCAAAATAGAAAAAAAACTTGTTTCTGGATGTTCTCATACATTATAGTCGGCAGGGTGTATTAAGAGAAACCTGCCGACTGTATATTCACCTGCGCGCTTTTAATTTAGTACAATGCCGACTTTACATCGAATACAAATCTTAAAAACTTAATTAGAGCATACAAACCTTAATTAAAGCCCCTAACACATTTGGGACATAGATAGTATCTTTTTCCAGCACACAATTTCTTAGGATAGGTAATTATCTTCATCTTACCGTCGCAACATGGATCTGTGCATGGTAGAAGGTTTATTTTATCAACTTCATCTTCATACGGAGCTAGGCGCTCATCTATCGAATAGAAAAACCCACAATAAGTGCATTTTGAAGCATACGGATGATATGCATCTCCTACTGCAGCTTTCATGAGAAATAAGAATCCCTTACAACCTTCAATAGTGCATTTGCTTCCTTCAAAGGGACAATCGTTTGCAAAATGACCACTTAGTGTACAAAGACTACAAATATTTGGTTATGTTTCACTTGAAACTTCCATTATTTATGCAAGGTTGAAGATGAAGTTGAGAATACTTTTATAATAACAACACACCTAATATCTTGATTTTAAAATTTCTAGCCGTTGAGCATTCAATGGGCTGTACTTTGTACCTGAAAAGTGCAACTAACATTTAAGTTGGCAAGATCGAGATTTCAAACCATGCCGACCACCACTCCCTGACAGCATTGTGGCATATAAAGCCTAGCATGGTCGGCAAGGTAGAGTTTACACACCATGCCGACTCAGTAAAACTCTAATATTGTCTAAAATTGCACAAAAAAGAATAAGTTCTAAATCAACTGAAACTGAAAATTAACATAAGTTTAACAAGCCTAAAACCACAATCTAAGAGTTCAAAACAAACATAATGTAAGAGTTCAAACCACAATCTAAGTTTCTAAACCAAGTGAATCATAATAAAGTTTAAGAATTTCATGGATCCTTCTCATTGTTGTTATCTTCCTCCCCATCACTAGCTTTTGCACCATCATCTTTCCCTTATCTGGACCTATGTAGTCACCAGCCTCATTCTAATAGGGGTTCACTCCAGAAAAGTCACGTGCCCTGAAAAATGTTCTTCCTCTTCTTCCTCCCTTGATGATGTGCATTCAACGTAGTTGAGGGGATTGCTAGGACTCTGCATAAACTTTAGGAATTCTTCAGGATCTTTCTTACCCATCAGAAGTAACTTTCTTACAGGGAAATTCTCTTCAGTTTCATCTTTAGGATCTTGTACATTGGGATGAATTCCGTCAATAAATTCTAATAACTCTTCTACAGTTACCGTACAAGGTAGATCATTTTTTTTTCCTTTGGGAACCTAAACAATTCACAAATAAGAGATATGAAAATTCTAAACATTGAAACATGGTTCTGGTAATACATCCGGTAGGGTCTAGAATCTACACAATGCCGACCAAATAATGGTCGGAGGGGTTGTAATCATAAACCACGCCGACGAATACAAAGTCGGTATGGTCTTATACAACAATGATGCCGACACTTAACTAATGAAAATCAAGTTTTTGTGACCTAAAGTTCGCATGGTACAAGTCTAAGACAATGCCGACTAGATGTAAGTCAGCAGGATTTGTTAATATACCCTGCCGGCCCTGGTTATTGTCTAACAGTCGCCATGGCTGCGATGAAAAGTCGGCATATTATTCATAATGATACCATGCCGGCGCTTACAAACAACAACAGTCGGCATGGTTTTAAATTATCGACCTTGCCGACCAAAAACCCTGATAATCATAATTTTCGATTTTTAACCTAATATAACAATCATATTACACATCTGAATAATAAGTTGAGTTTAGAAATCACTTACAGTCTTCTTTTCACGGGTGGAGGATTTTTTTCAACATTCTCAGGGATTGGATTTTCGGGTTTGCTAGTTCCAACTTTTTACTTACCTTTTCCCTTTGATTAGGATCTTCTCATGTTACCTATTGAATCTCTCTTGCTACTGGATCAAACCATTTTTAGTAGAATATCAAAATTGAAATTTTTGGTTGATTTTTGGAATAAGATGAAGGAAGGAGAAGAGGAGAGGGATTAGAGAAGATAGATTAGAAGAAGATTAAACGTTTTTTAGTTTTTAAGATTAGGGTATACCCCAATCTCACCAGGATAAATAATGGTAAACGTGTAAATTTCAAAAAAAAAAAAAAAACAGCTAAAAGATGCACAGTACATTATCCGTGATTGATACTGTACCGATAGATACTGAAAGATGCAATTCTGTGGGTAAAGTAGGACAAGAGTACCTAACAATGTACCTTAATATGTTTTTTAGAAGAAGAAGAAAAAAATAAACAAAACAAAAAAAAAGAACTTAATAGTATGTATCTTGGCACATGAATTATCGCTCATCGACAAAAAGTCGGGCCAATCTAATGGACATATGAACCACAAGCAACCCTATTTTGCAGCTGGGAGATATCGTGCATAAATTGCACACCTCTCCAAGCGTGCATAAATTGCAACAAATGCAAAAATGTCGCATGCATAAGTTTCCATAGTATATGTTGTTAATTTTACTAGAAAGTATAGAGAAAGTATCTCACTAAGAACCACAAAAGAAAAGACAAAAGGGAGATATATAATGCGTCCCATTCATACGAATTATTGTCGTAAAATATGATTACATTTATATGAACTTGTTTGTTAATTTATAAAGAAGTTCAAAGAAATAGTCAGCTGAAAATATTAATAGCTTATGGTTCATTTCAGTTAGAGCAACCACAATGGGCGAGTATAACCTGTTGGATTAACTTCAACATAGAAGTCACTAACAAGCTGGTTAGGACAAGATTAGGAAATTGATGTAATCCTAAGGGGATTAGAAGTCATCTAGTTCTAAGAAAAGGAAAGACATGTAATAAGGTAATAGGACTAGGAAAAGGAATTCATAGTTCTATATATATGATCATCAAAGTTGTGGTTGATCATATGAGCAAGATTAGAGCTTGTGTTTAGTTTTGAGAGATTTTCTAAACATCAATGAAGAGAGTTGTCTTTATATAAGCTAAGTTTCATCTTGCAGTTGCCATTAATTGGTATCAGAGCTTGTCTACACCGAGCCATGGGAGACGAGAGCACCATCATACGTACAAGATTTTTCACAAGCACAGTTGAAGCTTAAGGGGGAGAATGTTGAATTAAATTCAACATAGAAGTCACTAACAAGCTGGTTAGGACAAGATTAGGAAATTGGTGTAATCCTAAGGGAATTAGAAGTCATCTAGTTCTAAGAAAAGGAAAGACATGTAATAAGGTAATAGGACTAGGAAAAGGAATTCATAGTTCTATATATATGTGATCACCAAAGTTGTGGTTGATCATATGAGCAAGATTAGAGCTTGTGTTTAGTTTTGAGAGATTTTCTAAACATCAATGAAGAGAGTTGTCTTTATATAAGCTAAGTTTCATCTTGCAGTTGCCATTATAACCAAATATTTGGTCAAAAAACGAGACACAACGGACAGACTATCGATTAAAATCCGGATCAAAGACCAAATCCCAGACTATATTTGGTTCAAGACCAAGATCAAAACCAAATATAGTCGAGCGAACGTATAGTTAACGCCCCACCACCAGGCGGGTGTATAAAGTCCCCGCCCCACACCAGACGTGTTTTATACCTCCGCCCCATTTATTTTTTTTATTTTTCTTTTCTTTTGGGTGGGGCGGGGTTTATACCTCCGCCCAACTCTTTTTTCTAATTCACTTTATATATGGGGCGGGATTTATACCTCTGCCCCATTTTTTTTATGTTTAATTTTTTTTTTTGTTTTTGGAATCTCATCGGGCGTACGTATAGTGCACGCTCGACCAAATTTAGTCTTCTACCCGTAGTGTCACATACCAGACTAAACTCAAATTTGGTCGTTTTTTTGGTCTTTAATCTTTGGTTATACTCACACCACTGCAGTTGTTCTTAGTTCCACGTAAACCTATAGCTTTCAGCTGATTATATTAAATTGAACCCCAGTTTAATTTTTTTTTTTTTTATGGTTTGGAAAAAGACATGGCCCCATTTTTTTTATCTTTTTTGCCGAGAAAACATATCATAACTTTACAAAAACAAACTGTTACAAACATCAGTCAAAGGCTCTTCTCCTATAAAGGGTGGTAGGAAAAGAGGAAAAGGATTCCAAATGTTTAACAAACTGTTACAAACATCAGTCAAAGGCTCTTCTTCTATAAAGGGTGGTAGGAAAAGATGAGAAGGATTCCAAATGTTTTTTAAGCTGAATTTCCTAGCTAGACGTGCAAGTCGATTAACTATTTTATTTCTAACACGCTTAACATAAACTAGCCTAGAATTCACACAACAAGAAAAAGAACTCCGACAATCTTCTAAAAACTGCAGACTCCTCCAGTCAATTTCTCCTTTTTCTTCATTCACCAGATGAATCAACTGAAGAAAGTCGCTAACAAAGAGGACATTGGAAAGATTCAACTCTCTCACCCAGGAGCAAGCCAAAATTAGCGTCATTGACTCAGCAACAACAGCACTGTGAACCATTCCAAAATCCGCATGACAATTCTTTATGCTTCCTGCAATATCAAACATAATAATACCAATACCCATGTTAAAATATTTAAAATAACCGTCAATGAAAATAATGTGATCTATGCCCTGCTTAGGGATATTCACAGTCTTTAAAGTTACATTCTTATGCTTAGAGGGAACTAGAATATAAGTATTAAGGGATCTTCTAATATCCATAATGACACTGTCCAGATTTATTGTAATCTTTCTAAAAATAACATCACATCTGAGTTTCCAGATTGACCAGAGAACCACTGCACCAACACTTGGCCAATTCACAACATAAGGGGACCTTTCTAAATTGTTGTCAAACCAGGAATTATATATATCATCAATCCAATCATAATCATAATCACTACTAATTGGATGTTGCAATGAGAGAGAAAACCAAATATGAGAAGCAATCGTACAATGAACATACATATGCATCACAGTTTCTACTTCATTTGTACACAAAGGACAACAATCATCAATAGCAGAATTGTAAAACTTGAGCAGAGAATTGACAGGTAACATATATGCAAAAATCTTCCATATGAAAAACTTTATTTTTGGTAAAAAATCTAAAGACCACACCCTTTTCCAGAAAGAAACATCTTCAGAATTGACAGGTTCATTCATATACACATTATATGCAGATTTTACTGTAAATTGACCAATTTTTGTATGGGCCCACATAATTTCATCCTTTTTGTTAACATCTATCCTAAGAGACATGATCCTAACTGCATCATCTTGAGAAAATAGGGAGTAAAGAAGACCAACATTCCAACTGTTATCATAAGTATTAAGAAGGTCACTAACCAGATTATAATTACTAAAATTAGAACTACAAGGGGTAGGTGGAGAAGAACAACCAGACAATCAATTGTGATTCCAAATCCTTGCTGACTTACCATCATTAATCTTATATACTATATTTGCCTTAAGAAAAGCCAAACTGTTTACAATACCCTTCCAGATACAAGAAGAGGTTGTTGCAGCTTTATCTATTTCAAGCAAATTCTGGTTTAGGAAGTACTTGTCCTTAAGCAAGATAGAAACTAGATGAGTTTGGTTTTACAGATTCTCCACCCTAGTTTCGCAATAAGAACTCTGTTGGTAGCAAAGGAGTTCCTAATGCCAAGACCACCATTTAATTTAGATGTCCCAATGTCCCTCCAGGAGCGAAAATAAGCTCATTTTCTTTAATTTTTCTTAGACCACCAAAACTTTCTTTGAATGGAGTCAATTTTTGAAGTAATTTTTTTAGGAAAAGGGAAGCAAGACATCTGATATATAGACAGACTAGCTAAAACATGCTTAGTTACAACAATTCTTCCTGCACCATTAAGATTAGTTTTCTTCGAATTACCAAGTCTACTGTAAAATTTTTCAATAAGAAATCGAAATGTTTTAGTTTTATCCCTATCAACAAACAAAGGCGTACCTAAGTATTTTTCTGTACTACTAACGAATTTAATACCTAAAGTTTTAGAAATCATCTTAATGTGTTTGTGGGGCATTTTTTTACTGGTGAAAAAGCCAGATTTTTCAAGGTTAATAGCTTGACCTGAAGATTTCGCAAACTTGTTAATGATTTTCATTAAGTTTTTAACATAGGTAAGAGAAGCTTTTGAAAAAAACATGCAGTCATCTGCAAAAAAATAAATGGGAAATAGGAGGACTATTTTTTCTTAATTTAAAACCCTGAATTACATTTTCATTTTCACCTTTAACTAAAAGTTGCGAGAAAACTTCCATGCAGATAATAAATATATAAGGAGATAAACAATATCCCTGCCTAATTCTCCTAGTAGGAAAGAACATTTCTCCAGGAGAACCATTAACTAGTATAGAGTAAGACACAGTACTAATGCATTGGTGTAGCAGCTGACACGAATCCTCTGAAAAACCTAATTTCTTAAATATTGAAATTATGAAAGTCCATTCAAGATGATCAAAAGCTTTCGATAAGTCTGGCTTAATGGCCATAACCCATCCTTATTTTTTTTTTCTTTTAGACTTAAAAGAATGCAATATTTCATGACTAATAATAATGTTATTATGAATTTGTCGGTTAGCTATAAATGCAGACTGATATGGAGATATTAAAGACTCTAATATAGGTTTTAAACGATTTGTTAAAATCTTTGATATTATTTTGTAAACAGTATTGGACAAGCTTATGGGACGAAAATCATTAGGTGTCGAGGGGTTACTTACCTTAGGAATCAACGGAATGAAAGAATGATTAAGCTGTTTAAGAAGAAATTTGTTGCGGAAAAAACCTTAAACATGATTAATTACTTCAGTTGGGACGTACTCCCAATTATCTCTGAAGAAAACCCCCGGAAAACCATCTGGTCCAGGGGATTTCCAAGGAGCCATAATTTTCACTGTTGAAAAGATCTCTTCAACAGTAGGGATCGCAACAAGACCAATATTAATATCTTCTGTAATAATTGGCTTAATATCCCTAAGCACATCATCAATATCAGAAGTACATGGCATCGAAGAAGAAAAAATCCGTTTAAAGTGATCCATAAGGAGTGACATTACTTGATCCCTATTTTACAACCAATTTCCTTGATTATCCTTTAAAGTGTATATCGTGTTGTACATGTTTCTCAACTTAACTGTATTATGAAAGAAATTAGTATTCTTGTCGTATTGAGTGAAGTAATCTATCTTCGATTTCTGTTTATAAAAAGTGTTCTCTATGTCATACCAAAAATCTAATTGTTTAGAGTAATTAATAATATAACTACCAATCGAGGGATTATAAGTCATATTCTGGAGTTTTTCTATTTCAGTATTCAGCTTGCCAATGGTTGTTTTAATATGACCAAAAGTATTTATATTCCATCTACTAAGATCATGCTTAAGGTTTTTAAGATTTCCAGTAATAACATAGCTATATGAACCTTTACAAACCTTTCCCCTAGAACGTAAAAGAACCTCTTTAAAATATGGACTAGACTGTCGGCATTTGAAGTATTTAAAAGGAATAGCTAGACTGTCTACTTGATGAAAACATTGGAGAAGAATAGGGCAATGGTCTGAGAATAATCTACCCAAATTTGTCACCCTAGTATGAGGAAGAAGCGATACCCATTTATCATTGATAAAACCTCTATCAAGCTTTTCAAAGATTAACTCAGAAGGATTCTTGAATCTTCTATTACACCAAGTGTAAGGATTACCAAAAGAGTAAACATCATGCAAATTTAACTGAGATAGAGCATTTCTAACAAAATCAGAAGCCAGGGAATTCTCTGGATTACCACCTTGTTTCTCAGAAGTATTCAATATAAAATTGAAATCACCCAGTAAGAGCCATCGTCTGTTGTTTGAATCAGCTAAATGTTTCAAATAATTCCATTGATTTATAATACCTAAATTACTTAAAGAACCATATATGAAGGAAACAAGACAATTTTTGATGACAGGGGTGATGTCGCATACCAAATGTATCATATTATGAGCACTTCCTAAAACTTCAATATTTGAATTTTTAAAGTAACCTAATGCCAGACCACCTGATTTACCCACAACAGGAAAACATACCAAGAATCATAAGGCAAAAAGTGAGTAAATTTGTTTACAAAATCACTATCTACCATTGTTTCAATAAGACAGATTACTGCAGGTCTATGCTTTCTATAAAGATTTTTAAGATGCAACCATTTTTTATCTGAGCAACATCCATTCATAATCCAAGAAATAAACTTCATGATGTAATTAAAAGAAAAACCTCCAAATCTTAATGCAACAATGAATCACACAAATTAAAAGATGCTAGAGCAAGTTAAACAATAAGGGAAAATTTAGATTAAAGGTAATGGACTTACTAGGTTATGAGAATCCAAAGGCTCTGCTTCCATAGGGTCAGAGTCCATCATCATGAGATCAACTTCCTTCTCGAATTCTTCATCTATAATATCCGGCTCCGAAGGTAGCATTGTCAGAGGCATAGGTTCGATAATTCTAGCTTCCAAAGGTTCCTCCTTTTGTTCCGCAAGAGATGAGAAATCCTTATCAGAGTTTGAGGACATCATCATTTCAGAGTCACAATTCATCTTTGAAGCAGTACTATAGACATATCCCGGTGCTGAGAAGATAGTCTGAGCAAAAGCAGAAGTTGTGGTGGACCAAAAGACATTTGCATCTACATTACCAATATTAGATGAAAAAGAAGAACCACCCGAATTAAAAGCAATTTCAGCAGGAGGGTTGAAAGATGGCAATGAAGTGACTGGAGGCCAATGTGGAGTGTGGATCATGGTAAAAGAAGATGACCCTGAGCTATTACCCTGAGCAAAAGATTCGAAAGAAGTTCGAGATCTTTTGACCTTCCTATCATGCACCAGTCCATCAGTTCCAAAGGTAATGTTCTCATAAGATTGCGCAAATCCAGTGAAGTTCATACCAATATTTCCATTAACATTATGAGTGCTACTGATTGATGGTTCCCTAATAGTGAGAGGAGCAAACCAAGGTGTTGTTGATGAAAAAACAGGGGCAAAGAAAAAAGATCCAGAATTCCTGATTGGAGCAGATGGATGAAGACTGAATGAGAAAGCAGAGGGCTTCGAATGTTCAACAGTAGTGCCAACAACATCTGGAGACGAAGCATCTTTACGGCTACCAGAATTCGAGCTCTCCCCAACTTCTGAGAGTGATTGCCTCTTGGTAACAGAAACATGTGAAGCACGCCTAGTTGGAGATGGAAGAGCCCTCACTAGAATCCTCATTTGAATGTCCCTGCACTGATTTTCATTGTGATACAAAACAAAACATCTTTTACATGCCCGAAAAGGCAATTTTGGATAGAAAGCATACATGATATATGTTCTTTTGTTTGTGTTAAAAACAACCTTCCTAGTGAGAGGAATTCTTAGAGGTACCATGAGTTTTGCCTCATATAGACTACCCGTAGGAGAGTCAGCAGTGACAAAGTTGCCTATCTGATCTAGTACTTCTCTAACCAAGCCTTTATTAACTAGGTCTGAGTGAATGTTGATCTGCACAGGCATTAGAGTGATTTCTCAGACCAGATCAAAGATGGATTCTACATTACTAAGTTGTTGAACTGCAAAAATTCGACCAAACAGTAAAGCAGGCCTTGCAGCATATGTTATTTCCTTGTCCTGATTCCTCTTGAACATCACCACAAACAAATTTTGAATCGCAATTCCCCTAATAAAAGGTTTAGCTAACTTGAAATCTGGAGAATTGATTTCCCATTCCTTATTGAGTTGGTGCTTTACAGAAGTCTTATGGTAGTTCTTACTGTCATCACAGAGGAGTGCAGCAAACCTAAATGGGAACTCTTCAACATCTTCATCTAAATCAAGTACTCTCACTTGATCAGCAGGCCATGCCAACTTACTAAACTGACCCATTACAACTAACTGTCTTAAATTCTTTCTAAAGAAGCAAATCAATAGAAGGTACAAGTATATGAAACTGATAGAAAAGAAAGAGTGTTGGATGAAAAGCTTAAACATATAATGCTTCATATTTATACCAGAAGAGGGAAGACCAAAGGATTGAAGCAGGCAGATGAAAAGACAGGACATTGAATCTAGAGAGATAATTCTATTCATCTATAGTTAATGCACTTTACTTCACACCAACAGACTCAAAATTAAGTAGACTTAGCAGAGTAATTGAGTAGCAATCAAATAGGCCTCTATTTGACAACACTAATATTGAGAAGTGACAATTAATGGCAGAGAAATGAAAAAAAATTGGACACTTAATTGCATAATTTGTTCAGACCATTTTGATTAAACTTGTTGCACAGAGAATCATCTGATTAAAGCTTGTGTTCCTTAATAACTAAATGCCAAATGTAGGATTCTTTCTGATGTATCTTCACACACTAAAGCAGAATGAGGATTGAAGTTAAGTAACAAGCATGCTTGCATTAGAGGCCTTGACAACACTGATTCTGAGAAGTATCAAATATTAAACTAGAAGCAACATTTCATAAGTCCTACTCTATCTGTTCCTTAGAGAATCATAACAAAAGATAACAGGTCATACTCTTTAATGCCACATGTAATAAGAATTCTGAGATAACCATCTTCACCAGATAAGAACTGTATTTAACTTCATTAATCACACTCAATGTAGATTAAAACACTTTTATAATTGAAATAAAAAATAAATACACAACTTTTAATGCATTAAAAGAGGCAACACATTGAAAGATTAACGTAATTCATTATTCTTCTGCAGTAGTTAAATCACCCTATACTTAATCATCTTAACCTATTGTTACAGAATAGACCTAAAAAGCAACACTTTGAAATTCAATTTTCAAAAAATTCCTTATACCAGTAATAGCATCAGTCCTGCTAAGTCAAATCCCTACAGAATAAGTAGGATCTCGATAATAGATTAATCTTCTTCATATAATAGTTAAAAAACCTTCAACAAAAGATATCTCAAATTTTTATCCATTCTCGATGCGTACCAGTAAATGAAACCTTTAAAGCAATCAGTTCATACCCTTTGAATGGAAAATCTATCTTCATTAAGAACCAACCCCTCACTGAAGCGTTCTTTCTTCATTAATCTCATGATGATAGACTGAAACCCCACTTCTGCACCTTTTTCATCTCATGACCTAAAATAAAAAACAAACAGAGAGAAAACCTTCAAAGCAACAATTAAGATTAAAAATCAAAATAAATAACTGATTAGAAAATCTAAGAATAAAAGTTAAACATCAAGATCAGATTAACAGAAATTGAAAATCGGAGATAGAAGAGAAATACCTAAACCTAGGTCATAACCCTAATAAAAACGATTGTAATCAAAACTTACTCGAAAATAAAACAAAAATATGTTAAAATATCAAAATTAGGAGTAGATCATGAAAAAATAGATGAATTTGAATAAGCTTTACAAGATTGATGACAGTGAAGACGAGAATTTTTTTGTCATCTTAGATTATATGTCTCACCCTTAACTCATTAAGCAATTTTTTCAACCGTGACGAAACCCCTACTTCCGCTGTGGGAGGGGAACATACTAACCATCAAACTGCTTGATGGTTGGTCAATGTGTTTAGCAATAAAAATGATGCACTTTTATAAAGAGATTCGAAAAAAATAATGATGAATTTTTTTCACAAAATTGTTCAATTAACCCAATAACGACAATTTCAGGGTGAAAAATACATGTAAAATTCGATATTGTTTAAATGGGCGAGAATATAAAAATAGCCAGGATGTAAACAGTTTCATCTTACCCATTTTCTTATTTTTAATTTATATCATGATGCATTCAGTTTTCGCTATTTTCTATGTTTAACCCAAGATGAATCCAGATTCATTCTTGCTATTTTTTTGGTGTCCATTTCACCCATACTAATTTTTACTCGTCTATCAAAGCTGTGTTTTAAAAATATTTGGACAATTAACCCAATTTCCGAATGTTTTTTTACGAACGCGCGATTGGGGGATATAAAAACCAATTGGGGGATATAGATTACTTCCCCCAACCAGTAGTGTTTGTTAAGGGGTGATTTTTGGGTATGAAAATACTAAAATAACCTTCCCTCAAAATAAAAATCTGAAAACTTAAAATCAAAAAACAAAATCATATCCCCCATTTCCATCTTCACTTCTTATTAATCTCTTTTAGGGTCAGGGTTTGAAACCCAATTATTCCCCATTCCCTTTCAAATTCTAAATTTTACCCACTCCCTTTCAAATTTTCTTCTCCTTCTCTGCCGGCTCCTCACTTTCAAAACGATTTTTTTTTACATTGGGAAGTGATGAAGACCATGCCGGTAGTGATGAAGACCATGCCAGAATTGATGAAGACCATGTCGGAAGTGATAAAGACCATGCCGGTAGTGATGAAGACCATGCCGGAATTGATGAAAACCATGACGGCAAACGGTGTCGGCATGCTTGGTAACTAACATTCATTGCCTAACTAAATGCCGACATGCTCGATAGAAATCTATCAATGCCGGTAGTCAAGTGAAAAAAATTCAATTCTCTGGATACTTTACATCGTGTGCCGGCATAGAAATTTAAGCAACATACTATGCCGGAAGACGATGCCGGCATGCTCGAGAATCAACTAACTGTGCCGGAAGTGATGAAAACCAGAAAAAATTCAAAACGAAATAGGTTTTGAATTTCAAAACCCCCTGGATAAGCTTGGTGCCGGCATGGACGTAGTATGAATACCATGCCTGTATGGATGCTTCCGGCATAGTATTCATACCACGTCCATGCCGGCACCGAGCTTTTTCAGCTGCAAAAATGGTGGATTCAAAGAAAAAAAATCAACCTCTTAGTAATAATTCTCTCTTCACAATCATCCTCCATTTTCACCAAAATAATTTCCCTCTCAAATTTTCTTTCCCTCCTACTCTCACCTTACTCAACCAAAAACAAATAATAATACACACTAATCATTTATCAAATAATCTTAAGATTTTACTAATTATTATTAATCACTAATCCTGATTAGTGAGGGATAAACTAGGAATTACTTAAAATACTTAGCTAATGGGTGACCCTAATTTGATATTTAACTCTCGTTTTTGTCCTTTTTCTATGTCCCCCAATTATTTTTTATATCCCCAACCGCCCGTTTCTTTTTCATTCACGTTCTCTTTTTTTGTTTAGCTTCTTAATCTCTTTTCCGAAAACCGAAAACATTTTGTCCGGGAACAAGTCCGGATAAAAGAGATTTTATCTCGTAAAAATACATAGCAGATTTTAATCATCTTCCCGTCTTCCTTAAATCATATAGTTTTGCATAAATTCAATATGGTCTTACGCGCAATTTTTATTCAAATAAAAGCTGAGAATGACAGAACGCTATACGATGCGTTGCATACCGTACCGTTCATTATTCTTCTTCTAGGGAACTTGCAGTCCCCCAAATGGATCTGTTTAAAGGTGGTTAGGATGCCTAGGACAAAGATGAAGAAATTCCATTAAAGGCATCTTCTAATTTCAAGCGATCATGAGCTGATACATTAACATCAACTAGTAGTTAATTAGGTGATGGCTGTTAAAACATCTAGAGGACTTGTCTCTTCGTTCTCGGGCGGTTCATGGCGAATTTTTTTCTGTCTGGATAGAAATTTTTAGAACTGCTTGGGGGTGAAAGTAGATTATGAGCATGGGGATGCAATTGAGGATTTGATTAAGGCACGAGAGGCTGTCGACGGAGACGAGGTATTCTTCCAATTTTTTTACTTTCCGATGTTTAGATCTGTTCACATCTCTGTTGTAATAAGAATTTCTTGAAGGATTTAGTAACTAGACCGGAACTTTTGATGTCTAATGTTTAATCCTGTTCCTGTATGGATTGATTAGATTTTCCTTTTATCAATTTTAGGTAACTCTTCGATGGGGTTTTTTCTAGGGCTTGACATTTTAGGGGATTTCAAAGGGGTTTGTTTTTTAGGTTATGATACAAGGATTCTCAATCAGTTTGGTTTCATGTTCTTCTTCATTCTGTGTTTTTTTTTTTTTTGATTGTTTTGTTATAAAGAATTAAGATCTTTTGAATTGTTTACATATGTTTTCTGTGGATTATTGTTTGCTCTCTTTTGTTAAACAGGGGGCTCTCTTGTACTGTTTGTTCTTTCGCTTGTTGGTGTTCCTCTTTGAGTCTGTAGATGAAATGCAATTAGGATTTTGCATGTTGGCATGATTTTATTTATGAATTAATTAATCTAGGATTGGGTAACTTCTTATGTAAGTGTGGTAGTAGTCTGTAGATGAATTGCAATTAGGAATTTGATTGATGGTGCAAATTTATATATGATTGGTTTATTCTAGGATTGGGTATTCTCTTTTAAAATTGTGGTAGTGATCAAAACAGGGATCCAAGAGTTTTTAGATTTGAATGGTTGATCTGGGGAAGGCTTGCTAGTGCTCCATTTTGGGTTTGTAGTTGAAGGGCAATTAGGAATTTGCATGGTGGTGTGGTTTTAGATATGAATAGTTTATTCTAAGATTGTGTAATTTTTTTTAGAAATTGTGGTAGTGTTAGAAAATGGGTACCTGAGTTTTCCAGATTTGATTGAATTAATCTAGGAGGGATGTCTAATGTCCTTTTGATAATATAGTAGTAAGTAGTGTGATTCTTGTTATGCAATTTGTTTTTGGAAACTTGGTTCGTTGCCTTCCCTGCCTATGTCTGATCCCCTCTTTTTACCTATGTACAATCACCGCCAATGTCCGCTCCTGGTCATCTCCTTTCTATTTACGCTAGTCTTGTATAGTCTCCGTCCCTTGCTGTTCTAAGATGCCCTTGTTTGACTTTATGAGTTTATTCTTTTGATTTAGCCAGGCTTACCTATTCCAAATTTCATTAGGATTTTTTAATCTCTTCTTAATTGTTTTCAGTAGGATTTTTTTTTAATCTCTTCTTAATTGTCTAGTGGATTTTCTTTAAAGAATTATTGTGTTTAGTGTTCAATAATCTAGGAACTTTGTTATCCTTGGACATCACCTTCCTGTGCGATTTTCTCTTTTTCTTGCTTAAAAAAAAAGAAAAAAAAATCATTTTTCATTAACCTCCTTAGTGCCTCTGTTGCAACGTGCCGGGTTTGAAGAAATGACACCCTCAATCCAAAACCCATGCCCCTCTGATCTGACTAATTCCCAGGTAAGTCCTCTCGAACTATTTTGGTCTTATCAATTCAATTTCATTCGTTTTGCAATTTCTCTGTCTTGTCGAGTTTGATCTTGTCTTAAGCATCGCTCAAGTTAGCATAATCCCTTGAAAGCCCTTTAAAACCTTATTCATCCTTTCCCTCCCTTTCCCTCTTAGTCTTCTCATTTAACCTCCTTTATCAAAACCCTTTTGAACCAATATATCTAATCCTCATAATGACTATTCTATTCTGGAATTGCCAAGGTATAAATCTCCCACATTCAATTCAACATTTAAAAGAGTTAGTCTCTCTTCACAAACCTAGCATATTGTTTCTCTCTGAAACATTAGCTAATGACCAACACATGAGGACATTATTACAAACCCTCCAATTCAATAATTACTTCACAGTCCCAAAAATTGGAAGGCGAGGCGGATTATGTTTGATGTGGAAATATAACCTAAATATCCAAATTCTATTCCACTCTGAAAATTACATTCATACAAAAGTTACACCACCACTTCCAGAGCAATCGTGGTTCTGCACGAGTATCTATGGACCACCGCATCCGGATACAAGGAAAAATCTATGGCAGGAATTCCCAACAATCTTTAGCAACGTCAATCCTTCCATTCCTTGGTTATTGCTAGGAGACTTCAATGACGTCCTACACCAATCGGAAAAAAAAAGGAGGCAGACAAGTAACATATGCTCAATATCAACCTTTAGTCACTCTGATGGATCAAATGGGTTTTATAGATCTGGGATTCCGGGGAGACCCTTACATCTGGACAAACAACCAAATGGGGCAGGACAACATTCAAGAAAGATTATATAGAGCCTTAGCAACCCAAAATTGGCGAACGGCAAATCCACATGCAGCAATAACTCATCTTCCAAGAATAGCATCTGATCACGCCCCAATACTGCTACAAAGGAAAGCAATGGATTGGCAAGGAACAAAAAATTAAAAATTTGAACACCTATGGCTCTCTCATCCCCAACTCAAGTAAATAGTCGAATCGGCATGAGAGTAACAACAAGATAGTGAACCTACCCTCGACCTCCAACTAAAACTCATAACAACTGGACAAAACCTCTTAGAATGGAACAAACAAACCTTTGTCCACCTATCAACTATGATCAAGAAATCAACAACCAAGGTAAAGAACACACAACATCAATGTGCAACCCAATCGGGATCTGACCTGGAATTCTGGCTACATCAAGAAAAACAGCTAAGGATAGATCATGTAGAACTCTTACAATGCCATGCGACATACTGGCAACAAAGATCTAGAATTCAATGGTTACAATCTGGGGATCTCAACACAACCTTTTTCCATACTAAAGCTACCATCCACAGAGCCTGTAACTATATACAACAATTACAAGATTCACAAAACAACTGGATTGACAAGAAGGAAGACGTTGTTCAACTTATTCTAGATCACTACACTCAGCAATATACGGCCCCACCTACGGTGATTAATGAAGACCTTTTCACAAATATCAGACCAAGATTAACTCCCAGACAAGCGGACCTACTCACAAAGGAAGTAACTACAACGGAAATCAAACAATCCCTTTTCTCCATAAATTCAGAAAGTGCTCCAGGTCCGGATGGCTACACAAGTAAGCTTTTTAAAGTTTTCTGGGAAACAACTCATCTCCAATTGATAGCAATAGTTCGAAGTTTTTTTAATAACCTAAATATCCATCCTCTCATGAATCACACGAACATAACACTAATACCTAAAATCGACCATCCATCAAAACCATCTCAGTTCAGACCCATAGCACTCTGTGACGTCACCTATAAAATCATTTCAAAAATTCTAGTCAACCGAATTAGACCAATGCTCCCATTCTTAATAAGCCCTTTTCAAAGTGCTTTTGTCCCACAAAGATTAATAGACGATAACATAGCGATTGCTGGAGAACTCTTCCATCACATCAAAACCTCTAACCTAACCAAAGATCCAAAAATAGCTCTCAAACTTGATATCCAAAAAGCCTATGATAAATTATACTGGGGATTCATCAGAACCTCCTTTACAAAACTTGGTTTTCCACCAGCCTTTATAGACTACATTATGCTATGCGTCACAACAGTTACATACTCAATCAACATCAATGGTACACCCCATGGCTACATCATCCCAACTAGAGGTATCAGACAAGGGGATCCGCTTTGTTCCTATATTTTTATTATATGCGCTGAAATCTTATCTACATATCTAGGAAACCTACAAAACCAAAAGTTAGTTAGAGGACTCAACATATCCAAAAAATCACCACCCATTATTCATTTAATATATGAGGATGACTTATTAATCACATATAAAGCTTCCAATAAGAGTAACCAACACCTTAAATCCCTACTGCACTCCTATAGCACATCTGCTGGGCAGATAATTAATACTTCTAAATCAGTAATCATTCATCACCCAAAACTAGACCCGACCAAAGTAAACGAACTTCAACAATTCTTTAATATGTCGGCTACTTATAAACCTCCAATCTATCTAGGAGTCCAATTCAAACAAGGATGGGAATCCAACCAAACCTTCGCTCCCCTCTTACAAAGATTAGCACAAAAATCCAAAGGATGGATGACAAAATGTTTAACTCCAGCCGGAAGACTCACTCTCATCAAAACATCCCTAATTCCCACCTCAAACCACATTATGCAAACACAAAATCTACCCAGCAATATTCATAAACAAATAGATCGTATCACCAGGAATTTTTTCTGGGGACATGACTCAACCATTAAAAAAATTCACCCTATAAGATGGGATAAAGTAACAAAACCAATATCTGAAGGAGGATTAGGAATAAGGAAGAGCAGTGATCATAATAAGGCACTACTCATGAAGAGAACCTGGAATCTACATGAACAACCCAACTCTATCTGCGGAAGTCTCTTCAGTGCAAAATATCTCAACCAACAACCAATTCTACAGGGAATTAACTCCATACCCTCCTCTTCCAGTCTTCAATGGAGACAACTAGCAGCAATAGTCCCTACCATGCAGTATTTGATATTCCATTATATTGGAAATGGATTATAAACTCTGATAGAAGCCAATTGGATTCCACACTCAACAAACCTAGAACAATCACAATGCTACCCAATCCAAATGGTAGCAGATCTCATAGACCCAATTTCCCACTCCTGGAATCACGAAAAATTAAGCTCCCTTCCCAATACCATAACCCAAAAAATCATGAATATCCACCTACCCCAAGATGCCCCTCAGGACAAAATTATCTGGCCACAGTCAAAATCTGGAAACTACACCACCTCATCGGGATACAAATGTCTAACCTATGATCAACCAACTCACACTCCTCTACCGCCCACCAAATTCTTATGGACTTTACCATGTTCCCCGAAAATTCGGCTTTTCTTGTGGAAAGCCAACAATGAAGGATTACCAACCTTCTCACTCTTACATCACATCCATTTGACCATCTCAGACATATGTCCTACATGCAACACTGATCCAGAATTAGCAAATCACCTTCTAATTCATTGTACAACGACAACTACGTCTTGGAACACCTTGCTCACTCAACTGTCAATTTCATCAAACTCCAATCCTCCCCCCACTTTCACCATTACGCCTCAGACGACCATTTCACATATCCTACAACTATCTACGTCAACTTCTATAATCTCCTCTTTCTGTTTTCTATTCTGGACCTTATGACTAGCTAGGAGTAACCTAATTTACCAACAAAAGCAAACAACTTCAGAAGAAATCCTAGCATGGGCACAAAAACTACAACAAGAATTCTACGGGGCACTACACTCTTCACCACCAATCGTACCAGGAGATGCACCGTTATTTAATCATCCAACGAGAGACAAAAGAATATCAACAATATCGATAGGATGGTCTAGCCCACACATCAATTGGATTAAGATTAATATAGATGGAGCAACCAGAGGTCACCCGGGATTTGCGGGGGCAGGATTCATATGCAGGGATTCTGACGCACGAAGTTTAATGGCTCTAGCTCAACCACTAGGAATCACAACTGCATTAACTGCAGAAACATGGGCTCTGCTATTAGCATCAAGAACAACAATAGAAAGACAATGGCCAAGAGTTCTTTTTGAAACCGATTCAGGGAACCTTCTACGATTCGTCACTTCCTCCACCCCACCACCTTGGCACATATCGGGAATGATAGAAGAAATAAAAATCAAATTCCGACAAATCCCGCAGGCGGCTATTCAGCACAACTACAGTGAAGGAAATCAAGCGGCAGACGGGTTAGCCAATCATGCAGCAGATGGAAGTCAAATAGGGAATTTATCAACTAAAATATGGGACCAGGCAATCCCATCTTTTATTAGCCAAATTTTATTTCTTGATTCCATGGGCACCACATATCCACGACAAATTATAATCTAACTCCTTTTATTTAATAGCATGTTTCAAAAAAAACAAAATATAGAGGACGTGCCTTTTGAGTCAACGTGCATAATGGTAGTCGTGTAAATTGCAGAAAACAGCTAAAGGATGCACAGTACATTATCCGTGATTGTTGCTGTACAAAGAGATGATTGAAAGATGCAATGCTGTGGGTAAAGTAGGACAAAAGTACCTAACCTATGCTCAATAGGTCAGGATTATGTACCTTAATATGTTTCTTGGTGCATGAATTATTTCTCATCGACAAATAGTCGGGCCAATCTAATGAACTTATGAACCACAAGCAACCCTATTTTTCAACTGGGAGATACTGACAGGCGACAGTTGTGACTCTGGAACAAATATTATTGATGGACACCTCTCTACGCGTGCCCAAATGGCAAGAAATGTGAAACTGTCGCATACATAAGTTGCCACAGTATGTTGTTAATTTGTAGAGGAAATGTCTCACTAAGAATCTCAAAAGAAAAGAGAAAAAGGAGATATATAATGCGTCCCATTCATACGAATTATTGTTGTGAAATTTTGTTTCATTAACTGATGGTGCACCATTCACTTTGCATTGATCACACGATTATCATGATCCAGTAATGCGCAAGAGATGTATTTTGTTCTTAGTATATTAACCCTATATGGAGAGATGAGTTACCTTTGGGACGATAAAACTCGAGCAGAAAACAAAATATTGTGAATTTAGTTATGATGTTGGCTTCACAATCATCTAAAGTACGTATAGAGGTTGTTACAGTGGATATTGGAGGAAACTGAGGTTGTCTTTATCATTGATGTTTAACTAGTAACAACCAAGTTCTTATCCTTTTGAAAGTGCTTGCATTGACACTCTGATTGAATTAAAGCTCGATAAAAAGATGGACTGAAGCTCGATAAAGCACACAGTAATTAAAGATATGAGGTCAATGCTGAATAATTCAAGAAACAAGACAATGTTGGGTAGCAACAGTGGAGAGTCAGTCAAAGGGATGATGTCAAATATAAGGTTTTGTAGGAAATACTAATTGGTCCTACAAATAATATATTAGAGAGAGTTTAGTACAATTGACCTAGTCAATTGTCTGTTTGTTCCTATTTGGTAATATAAATTATAGTTTGATCTTAAAAATTATAGTTTGGTCCTAGGGTGATGTCATGGATGATATAAATGTCATCTTGTAGTGGCAGAAATCCCTTTTGGATAAGGACCATATATATAGTCAAAAAGTAAGGGAAAATGAATCATTCTCAGATTTACTTTCTCTCTCTTATATTTTCAGATCTAGAATTTCGCTCTCTCTTTTTCTCTTTTTATTTTCTTCCTGCTAGTGATGAAGAAGATGAAGATGATGATGAACGATTCTCTCTTCTCTCTATTTTTTTCTCTCTAGTGATGAAGAAGATGAACAATGAACGATGATGATGATGAATACGATGAAGTTTTGCGTTTTTTTTTCTTTTGATGTTTTGCTTCTGTTTTGATGATGAAGACGGTGAGGTTGAAGATTATGCTGCTATTTATGATGATGATGAACCTTTATCATCTTACATGCTTGGGTAAGTTTTGGATCTACAAAAGAAGATGAAGATGACGGAGTTCATTTCTGGAATGAACTCTGGTTTGTGATGAAGATTTTGATGTTTTTCTGTTTGTTGTTGCTGCTGATGATGGAGAGGATGAAGATGATGAAGATAAGTTGTTGTTGCTAATGAAGAAGATGAAGATGACGGAGTTCATTTCAGGAATGAACTCTGGTTTGTGATGAAGATTTTGAGGTTTTATCTTGATGAAGATAGATTTATGTTTTTCTTCATCGCTGCTGCTGCTATTGTTAAAGATGGTGAATTTGATGAAGTTCATTCTTCAAATGAACTCTGTTTTCTTTTGAAGATGATGATGAAAACGATGAAGATGATGAAGACGACGATAGATTTATGTTGAAGATGACGATGAAGACGATAGATCTTGATTTTTTGATGTTTGCTGCTCGTGTTGAAGATCTTGAATTTGATGTTGTTGTTGATGATGAAGAAGAAAAAAACGGTGACGACGATTTCATGGATCTGTTGCTGCTGCTGTTTCAAGACAACGAAGATGATGAAGATGATGCTACTGCAGTTCATTTCTACGAATGAACTCTGATTTTTATGGATTTTTTTGTGTGTGTTCATGTAAAGAATGAACTCTGTTTTTTTAGGTTTTTATATGGAGTTCGTTTCTGGAATGAACTCTGTTTTTTTAGGTGATTATACGGAGTTCATTTCTGGAATGAACTCTGGTTTTTTAGGTTTTTTATATGGAGTTCATTTCTGGAATGAACTCTGGTTTTTTTATGTTTTATATGGAGTTCATTTCTGTAATGAACTCTGTTTTCTTAGGATTTTATATGGAGTTCATTTCTGGAATGAACTTTGGTTCTCTTAGGTTTTTATATGGAGTTCATTTTTGGAATGAACTCTGGTTTTTAGGTGATTTCTGAAAAAAAAGAAGTAGAAATTAATAGGAGTTCATTTTGACGAATGAACTGCTACAAAATAAGAAGAAATTAACCCGGAAGGGTACTTTTGTCCATTTAATATTTTTAAATAATTATGGACCAAACAGTAAAAGCGTTTGACCAAAGGACTAAACTACATGGGCCAACCTAAAAAAGGACCAAACGATTATATTCCCTAAGGTTTTCGGATAGGAATAAAAACTTCTTAAACAAGCTTTATATGATCGTCTTTGTATTACAACTTATAAATCGGAAATTTTCGTGAGATTAACTCTGCAAACATTGGGATGCAAACAATAAAAATTTGTGAGATGCCTTGAGCTGTAAAGACAAATTAGAATAAAATAATTATTAGTACCTAGGGTGATAATGCATCTTAGTGGCTGAAATTTTCACTAAACTGATGAACAATGCAGTCCAACTGATCATGATTTATGGATTCTCCATCAACTCTATCAAAGTTACTCATTTGCAATATGCTGATTGTACATTAATATCCTTAAATGCTAGTGAACAAGAAGCAGAAAACTTGGTGTTATTTTTGCATATTTTTGAAGCTATTACAAGACTATCTGTCAACTTCAATAAGAGCTCAGTCATCAGCATTAGTACATATCACATTATAGATGCAGTTGCTGACATTCTTAAGTGTAAGAAAGAAACTCTGCCTCTTAAATACTTAGGTTTGCCAGTGGGAGGAAAAGAAAGAAATGCAGCTATGATTGAAAAGTTTCTGAAGAAATTAGCTCATTGGAAAAGGAAATTCTTCATAAAATATGGAAGGCTGGTACTGATCAAATCTACCTTATCTAGCTTGGAAATCTACTACATGTCCATTTTTCCTATGCCAGTGAGTGTTGAGAAGAAGCTTAGTCAAATCATGAGGAACTTCCTTTGGGGTTCTTCAGCTGATGCTAGGAAAATCAATTGGATTTCTTGGGAGAGAGTGTGCAGACCAAAGATAATGAGAAGCTTGGGTATAACAAACCTTAAACT
Organism: Papaver somniferum; assembly: GCF_003573695.1. Taxonomy (NCBI): domain Eukaryota; kingdom Viridiplantae; phylum Streptophyta; class Magnoliopsida; order Ranunculales; family Papaveraceae; genus Papaver; species Papaver somniferum. Next base: position 229,557,566 of record NC_039358.1, read on the forward strand.
CTCCAACAAACCTCTCTTAGCCAAAGGGACTTGGAGATTCACCAAAGAGAAGAAGTTATTGTGGAGGAGAATCATTCAGGAAAAAAAATGAAATCTAAAACCTACTGAATTGTGGGTAGAAGATTCTTAACTTTCTCAAGGCACTGGAATTTGGAAAGGAATCCAAAAAGAAAAGGCAATAGTTGAAGACATTTCTTCCACAGAAGTGAATAAAGGTGATGATGTCAGTTTCTGGTGGAATAAGTAGAGTGGCTCACAATCTATGAAATTCATATATCCAAAAAATTTCAAGTTAGCCACTCTAAAAATTGCTACAATGCAAGAAATGATTAAACAAGGGGTACGAGATATAAATCTATGGAGAAATCTGTATCAAGCTGAAATTCCAGAAATGCTATCTTTGTATGCAGAACTGGGTGCCCCTCTAAATTTGGATGGAGAAACAGAAGATGCAGTAGTATGCTCCTTAAATGGAGGTTTCAATGTAAAATCTTGCTATCAATGGCTAGTAGAGCAATTACCAGACCCTCTCATAATAGTTCCAGTGTCTTACATCTGGATTCAGTTTGTACCTCCTAAGGTACAGTACTTTATGTGGTCAGCTTCCCAAAACTCAATTGCTACTACAGACAATCTCACAAGAAGAGGATGTACAATTCAGAACCATTTGTGCTCTTTTTGCAATTTGCAACAAGAAACTGTCAACCACTTGCTACTGCACTGTATTTATCTTACAAGATTTGGTGTTACTTCATTGGTGGATACAATGTTAGTTAGGTTCAAGGAGCATCAATCAGCAATCAACTTGAAGCTTGGAAGTGTCAGGATTTTCTTAGGGAATCACTGACAACCGCGGAATAATGGATCTTGAGATATTATGATGAATAATAAGTAAACCAAGCACAAGCAACTATAATAATACGAGAAAGATAAATCAACTCACATGACACAAGATTTATAGTGGTTCGACCAATACATACAACTTGTATATATTGTCTACGTCAACTTTGAGCCGCACCAACTCAAATCCACTATGAAGAAAAACGATTACAACGTCGTGTGAATCCCAGCAAACCCTTGGTTACACCGCAATAATTACCCGAGACGATAACCTTGTCTCTTGTTCCTCACCAATATGCTCTCACAACGAAACCCTAACTTTAGCCCTAAAATCTATACAAGAAATCTCTCACCGATCTCTTAATCGTTTTCAAAACAATGTACATAATTCTACAAGGCCTAACTACCTATTTATATAGGTTACAAACTTGGCCACCAAGAATTCTAACCGGTTTAGGAAACCCCATCTAAATAACCACGGCTAATTTTAGGAAATAATTAATTAGTCTTCAATAACTAACAATCTCCCACTTTGAAAACTTATTGATTGCCTTCCATTCTTATTTTCTTCAACTTTGGATTTGACGGTGCTAAAACATCTTCTTTGTTAGTGCGGCTCCCCTCTCAGATCTTCATTCTGAGAGACCAACTAAAGCCTTGCAGAGCTTTAGCTTGTCTGATGTAACTCCCTTGGTAAACATATCCGCCAGATTCTTCGAACCAAGAATCTTATCGAGCTTCAACTCTCCTTCTTCTAAGAGATCCCGAATGAAATGATAACGAATATCTATATGCTTCGTTCTAGCATGATAGGCTGAGTTCTTGGCTAAATGTATAGCACTTTCACTGCCGCTAAACAAAACACTATCTCGTTGTTCCTTTCCCAACTCATCTAACAAACCTCGTAACCAAATCATCTCCTTCCTCGCTTCTGTTACTGCTACGTACTCCGCTTCCGTAGTAGACAATGTCACCAACTTCTGTAAACGTGAGTTCCAACTCACTGCAGCTGACCCCATAGTATAAACATAACCGGTCGTACTTCTCCTTTTATCTACATTACCTGCGAAGTCTGCATCCACATAACCCCTCAAGATAGAACCACCTTTTCCATAACACAATGGTACGTTTGTGTTACCTCTCAAATACCTGAGAATCCACTTCACAGCTTCCCAATGTTGTTTTCCTGGATTGATTGCATATCTACTCACTACTCCCACTGCATGTGCAATATCCGGTCTCGTGCACACCATATCATACATTAGACTCCTAATAGCTGAAGAATATGGTACGTTAGTCATGTACTCCTTTTCTTCATATGTCTTCGCACACTACATACTTGAAAGACGAATTTGACTTCCAAGTGGAGAACTAACTGGTTTAGCATTCTCCATATTGAACCTTTTCAACAATCGTTCAATATATTCAGCCTGACTAAGCATAAGTACACCCTTAGCTCTATCTGTTATGATCCTCATACCAAGAATCTGCTTTGCTTCACCAAGATCTTTCATAGCAAACTCACTTGCTAATTGTTTCTTCAAATTCTAAACTTCTTGTTGAGAAGTTCCGGCAACCAACATATCATCCACATACAGTAATAATATGATGTAGTCAGAACCATACCTTTTGAAGTAACAACAATGATCTGCATTACACCATGAGTAACCACCTTTATGCATGAAGCTATCAAAATTCTTGTACCACTGTCTCGGGGCTTGTTTTAAACCATACAAACTCTTCTTTAGCTTGTACACCATCTCTTCCTTGCATTTTACTATGAATCCTTCTGGATGCTTCATGTAAATTTCTTCAGCTAGGTCACCATGAAGAAAAGATGTCTTTACATCCAACTGTTCAAGGTAGAGATCTTCAGAAGCCACTAGACTTAACACTACTCGAATAGTAGTCATCTTCACAACTGGAGAAAATATCTCGTTGTAATTAACACCAAGTTTTTGATGGAAACTTTTCACAACCAACCTCGCCTTGTAGTGAATATATCCATTTGCTTCAGACTTCTTCCGATAAATCCACTTATTATGCAACGCCTTCTTACCTCTTGGTAATTTTACTAACACCCAAGTGCTATTCTCCTCAAGTGAATTCATCTCATCTTCCATAGCAAGTTGCCACTTTCCTGAATCATCAGACGCTAGTGCTTCTTTAATATCTTCATGTTCACCTCCATCCGTAAGTAATAGATAATTTAGAGCATACCTTGGGTTTGGTTTTGGAGTTCTTAATGATCTTCGTACTTCTTGTGGAACTATAGGAGTAACTCCCGCTGCAGCAAAAGTCTCTTCACCTTTTACTTCTATGCCATCAGCAACACCGTGCCCTTCTTGTACCACACTTTTTCCAGAAACATCATCAATATCGATATACAGCTCCTTATCTACGTTGCTTGATCCGACATCTTCAACTTGTGTCTTATTCCTGTCCTTGTGCAGCTCATTCTCATCAAAAGTGACGTCTCTACTTCTAATAACTTTGTGACCCTCGTAGTCCCAAAGTTTATACCCAAAAGCATCATTTCCGTAACAAAGACATATACACTTCTTTGCTTGAGCACCTATCTTAGACCTCTCACCGGGACTAAGATGAACATAACCAACACAACCAAAAACTTTCAAATATGAAAGATTTACCTTTTTGCCGGTCCAAACCTCCTCTGGTATCTTCATATCTAATGAACTACTAGGTGTCCTATTAATAAGATAAGCAGCCGTCTCCGTCGCATGTGCCCAGAAGGTCTCCGGAAAACCATATTGTAACCTCATGCACCTAGCACGTGCATTCAATGTCCAATTCATACGTTCTGCTACTCCATTCTCCTGTGGCGTCCTTGGAACTGTCCTCTCCAAACGAATTCCATTTGTAGCACATAACTGTAAAAATTCTGTTTTGTCATACTCACCACCGTTGTCTGACCTTAGACACTTCAACTTCAGACCAGTTTCTGTTTCAACCAAAGCTTTCCACTTCTTAAACACTTCATACACCTCGAAATTATTCTTCATGAAGTAAAGCCAAACCTTCCTTGAGTGATCATCAATAAAGGTGACATAATATTGGAACCAGCTGTGAGATGCAACATCAATTGGTCCCCATACATCTGTGTGAACCAAATCAAGTTTTGCACTTCTCAAGTCTCTTCCTCCTCTGCTGAAACTAACCCGTTTTTGCTTTCCAAGAACACAGTCTTAACAAAAACTCATATCAACAGACTTCACCTTAGGTAGGTATCCTCCCAAACATAAAATCTTCATGTTCTTCTCACTCATGTGCCCTAATCTTCTATGCCATAAGTTAGTGTCTTCACCACTACTAGCCACTGCTAAAGTAGTTCCATCTGAATTCCGGTATGGAGTATTGACTCTAACTCCTCGAGCTAACACCATAGACCCTTTCTTTACTTTCCAATTGTGTTTCGTTAATACAACTTCACAGTCATCATCACAAACTTGGCCCACAGACACCAAGTTTTTCTTCAAATTTGGAATGTGTCGTGCATCCTTCAATTTCCATGTCGAACCATTGATTTTCAAGATCACATCACCCAAACCGATGATGTCGCATGCTTCACCGTCACCTAAGAATACTTGGCCACAATATCCTTCTTTATAAGAGATCATAATACTCTTATCACCTGTCGCATGGAAAGAAGCTCCCGAGTCTATAATTCAAGACTCATCTTGCTTGTCCTCAGAGAGTAGTAGAAAACCTTCTGTAATCACCTTCTTGTTATCAGCAAGGACCTTCACCGGTTCCGCAGCTGAAACTAGATTGACCTCTTCTTGATTACCTTTGTTTCCACCATTATTAGCATCTTTGTTTTCCGGACAATCGCGCTTGTAGTGTCCTACTTTCTTACACGCCCAACACCCAATAACACCTCTAGGTCGGGATTGAGATCCCCCTAGATTTCCCTCTAGACTTCCATCTGGATTTGTTGTTGTTGTTCCTATTTGAACTCCTGCCTCTATCTTCTTCTTGCATACTTAAGGACGAGCTTGAAGTACTTGAACCATAACCTTGTTCTATTCTTCTCTCCTCTTCAACAATTAACTTTTGTTGCACATCATCAAGCTTCAACTTCTCGCTGCCTGCAGAATTGCTAATGGTTGTCCTTCCAGTCTCCCAGCTCTTTGGTAAGGACGACAACAACCGTAAAGCTTGAACTTCATCATCAAAAGTAATACTAACTTTTGAAAGTTGAGAAATAATTGATTTAAACTTCCCAAGATGTGCTGAAATCTCTTCGGCTTCTTGCATCTTCAGATTAAATAATTGCTCACACAACATAATCTTCCCCGAGGCTGATGACTTTTGATACAACTTTTCAAGTTTATCCATAAGATCCTTCATACTAGTTTCCTCTTGTACGTTATTGTAGACTTCCTCCGTTAGACATCTACGGATCACGGCTAAACACTTGCGATCAAGAGTTGTTCATTCATCGTCTTTGCGTGCTTCCTTTTTCGCAACTCAACCCAATGGATCAGCAAGGTCTTTCTCATATAGGCAGTCTTCCATCTGAGACTTCCAAAATGCAAAGTTCTTCCCATTAAAAACTTTAACCCTAGCTACCGTACTTTCGTTATTATCACCCATAACTCCCACTCCAAACGTACTAACCCTAAAGCTCTGACCCGAGCTCTGATACCAGTTGTCAGGATTTTCTTAGGGAATCATTGACAACCGCGGAATAAGGGATCTTGAGATATTATGATGAATAATAAGTAAACCAAGCACAAAAAACTATAATAATACGAGAAATATAAATCAACTCACGGGACACAAGATTTATAGTGGTTCGACCAATACATACAACTTGTATATATTGTCTACGTCCACTTTGAGCCGCACCAACTCAAATCCACTATGAAGAAAAACGATTACAACGTCGTGTGAATCCCAACAAACCCTTGGTTACACCGCAACAATTACCCGAGACGATAACCTTGTCTCTTGTTCCTCACCAATATGCTCTCACAACGAAACCGTACTTTTACCCTAAAAGATATACAAGAAATCTCTCACCGATCTCTTAATCATTCTCAACACAATGTACATAATTCTACAAGGCCTAACTACCAATTTATATAGGTTACAAACTTGGACACCTAGAATTCTAACCGGTTTAGGAAACCCCTTCCCTAAATAACCACGGATAACTTTAGGAAATAATTAATTAGTCTTCAATAACTAACAATTATTAGGATCTTCACGGACCACCGGACCCTACTTCTGGGCCGACCACATAGCACCGATATTGTCCCCACTTGACCACCTGTTGCAGCAGGTGTGGGGTTTTAATCTAAAAGGTCTCGGTGCTGTGTAAGGAGATGCCCAAGCTTATTAGACACCACATGTACTTCCTCTTATTTCATGTGGGACTATCCTAGATATACATATGTGGTTTTCATCGCGCCACATACTCCAACAATCTCCACCTTGGCGAGATTAAACCACCTCACCAATCCAATCATACTCCACCATATGATCACCGCCCGTATATGCTACCCATCAAACATGATAATTGACATTACGCGCCCTGGAACCCTACTCCACCTTGAGTTAATGGGAAGGCTAGCACTAACTCCACCTTGAGCATAACCTTTCCCACCATAGAACCCCTGCTCCACCTGAGTTAATGGCGTGCGACATTAACTCCACCTTGAGCGCCAGCTCTACCTTCTGCTCCATCTTGAGTCTGACTCCACCTGCGCCCTAAACCGGGTGACATCCACAACCACTTCTCCGTCCGGACAGTAGCCCCAACCATAAGCTCTGATACCAGTTGTTAGGATCTTCACGGACCACCAAACCCTACTTCTGGGCCCGACCACATAACACCGACATTGTCCCCACTTGACCACCTGTTGCAGCAGGTGCGGGGTTTTAATCTAAAAGGTCTCGGTGCTATGTAAGGAGATTCCCAAACTTATTAGACACCACATGTACTTCCTCTTATTCCATGTGGGACTATTCTCACTATACATATGTGGTTTACATCGCGCCACATACTCCAACAGGAAGTACAGAAGAGGCAGAAATAGAGGAAAAATAATGCGGCTACTATTAATATTTGCAATCAGTTGGATAATTTGGGCAGAAAGAAATAATATAGTTATGACTAACGACAGGCATAAAGATGTTTCCCAAGTCAATGAAGTCAAGCTTCTGATCTTCGAATGGGGCGGGAAACAAAAATGGTTCAAGTTTTACACTTTTAAAGACTTGATCACCTATTGGAAAGCGGTGATAGACAGAATGTAAAATGTCAAATTGACATTAAAATTGGGGCATTTTAACTTTTTTTTTTTATTTTCTTTTAATACATTAACCTTTCTCCTGAAAAAACAAATCGTAAAATATGATTACATGTACAACAACATAAAGATGTCAAATATTTGAATGGGAAAATTATCAACACAAAAGGATATCTTTTGTAAAATGATCCTCAAGTTCTCCATGTTTCAGGGCATCAATATACTGATGCGAGATATTAATTTAGCACTGCACTAAAACGCATATACAAGCCAAATGGAAGGGAGATAGTTTTCTGTTTTCATTTCTTTAATGAACTTGGTTTCTATTACATTTTGAAGACATACACGGCTAATATATATAGTCTAGACAAAGCAATAGAAAACAGCCACCTGTTGACATGTGTGTCAACCATATACTCAATTACTTAAGGATTAATCAAGTTAATGTTTATCTTATTTGGATAAACTAGTTAACTGTTATCCTTTGATAAGTCAAAGGAGGTGAGAAACTTCTCGAGTAATTGAGACAGATGGGCCACCTAATATTACATAACACTCCCTATTGGAGCACCATTTGCGAATATTGTTAATCTTTGCTGGTAAAATTTGATGGGAGAGAATCCGGCCGGACAAAAATTCATTGCCTTGTCAAAAAATTTCCAGAAAAATCCAACTGGGATAAAAACTGGCGGCTTTAAAATACTGATGATGGTAGTCACGAACTTTCTTCGTTGTTGAAACAACATCGGGAAAAACATTTAGGAAAAATCTAATTGCTGGGAGCTCATAAAGACGCTGCCAACTCTGTATATTTTGCTTCGTTAGAATCTTGTAAGGAAAAACCATGTGTGGTGAAAACCTGAATTAAGTGCCTCAGGGAAACTCTATGGATATATATATATATCTTTGATGATGATCACCGTTCTAATATTGTTATCTCATTAAAAACCTCGTCAGGAAAACCCAAAGGGACAAAACCTGAACGTAGGAAAATATGAGTCCTCAGAACAATGATAAACCCGCAGGTGTTGCCTCGTTAAAACCTTGTCTGCAAAAACCCAAAGGGGCAAAAACCAGAACGAAGGAAAAAGAGTACAACAATACGAACTGCGGATGGCAATGAACTCGCATGCCTCATTAAAACCTTGACAAGAAAAACCCAGTGGGATAGAACCTTGACTAATGAAAAAGAGTACATGACGTAATGTCCAACATGCCCAATATCATAGTCTTCTGTGGCTTTACTCCCCCTGATGAGTAGCCGTTTGAATTGATCATTCTATTCGTTACAATTGCATACAGATCACGAGCTATCTTCTAATGTCTTCATTAGCTTCAGCTTCCTTTAGTTGAGAAAGTCAATCTGATTTTCCTCTGTGCAATTTCTTAATGATCTTCTGGTTGTGCCGGCCTTTTATTCTCCACTACCTTTGTGTGAATAATCATTTTCGATCAGAGGATAAACAACTTCCTCTTTTACAAGATTTTTAGCTAGGAAAATATTTAGCTGCTTCAACGACCCTGCCAAAAATCAAAACTTAAACAGTCCGATTAGCTTTTCTCTGTGGGAGAGATTCTATGATCTTTTATGCAAAAGATCCAGCTTAATGGTACCATGAAGATGAGGGGGGATTTTCTTCGGACCAATGTCTTGATACTGGTTCTGGTTAGAAACAGAGTTACATGTTTACTACAAACCCAATATCAGGTATCTATAACATATTTCAGTTAATGTACCAATTACTTTGTGTAATGTAAACCACAAAGTAATACATCTCCTTTGTTGAGATGTGAATCGATCAATCTTAAACTTAAGAGATCAGACAACTGTGTATTGTGCCAGTTTGTCCATTAAACATGTCTAACCTTTGACGAAATTAATGGACTATCAACCACAATGCTCAATCAAGAGATTGAGATCTTGTTTTACTGAGAATTTTATCTCGAACTCCTTTTTTAAGAATTTTGTGCTTTGGAGAGCCCTTCAGAAGTTCCAATCAAGTATATTTTGCATAAATCAAATCTAGTAATGCACAATACATGGGCATATAAGGTGGTTTACATATTCCTGGATAATATTAAGCATTCGCCTAGATGATTGACCACTTTCTATTAAGAAAATGCATTAGACATGGTAATTCTACTGATAGATAAAAACATTCAGGAATTTGTTATGCAGTAATATGTATCTATTCTTTCATACAGATTCCCAGTAACCATATCCACTAGATGCATGTCGAGTCTTTCAAAGACTGCCAGACAAATACCAAATAGGTATTTGCATCCACAAAGAGGAATATGGTTCTTTGTAATCCATCTCAGGTTTCTGTGAAATACTTTATGCCATTAGTTGACTTTGATTTTCTCATTATGCGTAAACACCCACTGTAGCCTCTAGGGGATACATTATTGGATGTCAGGACTGTAAACACACATATGTAGCCAAAAGTAGCTCACATTGTCGAGTGTTTGGGTTGTAGTGCATTTTTCAAGAAAACTGTTATTCTTCTTAGATCTCTCCTTTCAAGTTTAACCAATCATACCTTTGATGACATTCCCTTATAGAGAGTGGTTTAACACCAACATCATCTGAGGCAGTATCAGTGGATACTTTGAGTATGTCACCAACAATCATTGCATTACGATCGCAAATTTCTCTATTACTCGCATGACTTGTGGAAATCCTCTCATTTTGAGGTTCCACAACATGTACAAAGATGTTCCCTTATTAAGAGAACTATACTCAGATAAATCAGATCATCTTTTTGATAGTCTCTTAAAGAGTTATATCTTTCAATGGCTGTGAACGGTTCTTCCTTTAGGAGGTGCAGAATATTTTAAATCAACTAGTTTTCCACGCTCAAGGTGTGCTTCAAATGACACACTTTCTACTACATACACAGCTTCTCATGAAGAAGCTTGATTTGCAATTTCTGAAGATATCAAATCTTCGGCATGTCTTTCATTGCTGAAAACATCAAGATGAGATACATGGTTTATCTTTGTGCAAACCTGGATACTTCACGCCGTTTTTCAGGCGATAACCTTTCCTCCCCCAAAAGGCGGGAAGACTTTATCATCGAATTTCCAAATCTTGTAGCAGAATAGTAACAACAGCGGAATGTAGCAGTTCTCAAAAAGAAAATACCACAATGGATTCATGAGTAATAAGTTCAATATGTTTTATGAATGAATTAATAAAACCATTCAACGAATGCAAAAGAACAATAAAATACTCATCATCAATGCCTATAGCATCTCTAAGATGATACAACATCAACAATTGACAAGCTAGAGTTTCATTGAAAATCTATATGAGTATAGATACACAAGTACCACCCAGGTGATATGTCGAGTCATTTAGGACTGTCAGACCATATTTCCATCAACCTGGTTAGTGTCTGGGGAAACTCGTTTTCAAGGGGTGGCGCTGCATAACAAGCGCACTCAATTAGTTCTCTCATGACGCTTTCATGTAAGCATCAAATTTGTAATATATGCTAACACTAAGGTCCCAAAAGCGTACACAAGGGAGAAAACATTGTAATATGGACTGAGGTCCATATCTGCCAATTATATAAACTTTGTCGATAATTCCTTTGCAAAGGGGGATATCTATCCACAACGTTATAAGTAGCTACTCTGAATATTATCGACAACCAGTTAATAATCCGTTAATAAACGATCTTACATCATTCTCCAGAGTATGAGAATATTCTAATCCATTGGTACCAAAATTCAACATGCAGATATTCTTCTCCATGAGATATCAACGCAACTTTTATGGATGTGCTCCTCGTCATGAGAGATATCAACTCATAACTCAAAGAGAATATGGACGTTATCTGATTAGATTGGCATACCTCGAACTAGAGGTTTTCGTCTATGCTTCTAAGCATATATCCATAAGAAACAATCGCTTGGATTACATGGAAACCCTTGCAAGGACTTTAATATATTATGAATCAAGCAATCATACTCTTGCTAAATCTAGCAACAGAGTAATCTCGAACACCTCGGGCATTTCTCGGTGTGAGGATTTAGATGAGACACAATTGGATTTAACCAATGTCGTCGACGATTATCCCCCTGATCCTTAGACGGGATGTCTCATCAACAGAACATCCAGTTCCACATTACTCTACCTATCAAGGGAGCAACTGGGTGCAGAAAACAACAATAACTCGCATCCCAGGAGAGATAACTAATCAGGTTTTCTCGCTCGTTTACTGTCCAGCTGGAATAAATTTAAGAATTTACATCTTCATGTAAAATAAACAGTAAACTGTAAACGAATTTTGTAACCTTAGACACTATCTCAATATCAGTACCAGTCCTGCCAAGACGACCGATAGAGGTCAACAACAATGAACGACATTTCAGATGCACGTAAAATGTCTGTCACAACGATAGCAGAGCTTTAACAAGATCGAAAATGGAATATTTAAACCATTTCTTATGCTATTGTCCCGTATTTTTCCACTTCTGATGGTACAGTGTCCATCAGGTTCTTAAACCCGAGAATTATTGTGGTTCCCATATTAAAAAATATGCCTACTTCAATTGTATCTTCCTTATTTTTGGTGTCTATTCATTTATAAAAAATAGACCAATATTTGCATAGGCACAAGTGCAAATTTAATTCACCAAGTTCATGATTTTACGGTAATAGTTTAGGCGAAGAGAAAGTCATGATATCATCTCTAAATATCATTCTCAGAAATGCAAAACTCATTATCGCTCGACGTTTGTATATCTACGAGGCGCAACTAAAATATGCAGCTCTCGTTGTTGCTATAACAACATATACAAAGTGCAAATTAAGCACTAGCTCTTTGAAGCTCGCCGATGCATATAATAGGCATATATTATGCACGCCGCAAATCTAGCAGGAACACATAAGGGCGCAAAATATGCGACTCTCCATATTACTCGCCGCAATATTATATACGGTGCATATATCTTCTCTAAAATCAAGCCGAATTATTACCAAAAAAATCAATGATACAAGAAGCAAGAAAACATCCAAAATATAATACATACTGTTCTAACATAATATCGGCAAATCTCCAACTTCGTCTTCTAGGGTCGACGAAATATTAATTTATCAAAGTTGAAATATGAACACATCCTTTATCTCAAAACAAATCGTCTCGATATCAATTGTAGGTCATTTCAAGGACCCTTGATAGAGACTGGCTAACCATGTTAACCCGGTGTCCATTTTTCATCGCATTCCATCATTGGGTGGAATAACTTTGAATTTTGGAGATTATTATCGCGAAGGAATATTAAAATTTTGCTACCCCTCAGGAAGAAACAATTCCTCGCTCTGCCTATATTAAAATCGTTAACACCACAAAAATCATTGGTGTACCAACAAAGGTAATTTTATTCTCTATGCTATCCAAAAAAGGACGCGGGAAAACCTTCCGTTGGTTGGCTAAAGAGGAAAATAGCAAAACGCTACAAAACTCAAATATTTTGCTAAATTCGGAAATCGAATAACATCACAAATATGAGTTGTAGCTAATACGTACCTATTTTGGATATCTCTTCACATATCGTATAATTACCTGTGCTCCAAATAGCATATACAAGACATGGTAAGAGGTCTAATTTTCTCTTTAATAGGTCCTAATTAAAATAGGAAACGAAATCAGACACTATACGCATAAAACTATTCAACAATAATTAAATTAAATATGCAAAGGTTGAAGAGAATTATCTTTTCCCATGCCACTTATCGTAGAGCAATTCGTATTGATATCGTCCGCCCTATGCCAATTGCCGTAGACCAATTCGTATTGATAACGTTTTATAAAATGATCCTCAAATTCTCCATGTTTCACGGCATCAAAATACTGATGCGAGATATTAATTTACACTGCACTAAAACGTATATGGTATATACAAGCAAAATGGAAGGGAGATGGTTTTCTGTTTTCATTTCTTTAATGAGCTCGTTTCTATTACATTTTGAAGACATACACGGCTCATATATAGCCTAGACAAAGCAATAGAAAACAACCACCTGTTGACATGTGTGTCAACCATATACTCAATTACGTAAGGCTTAATCTAGTTAATGTTTATCTTATTCGGATAAACTAGTCAACTGTTATCCTTTGACAAGTCAAAGAAGGTGAGAAACTTCTCGAGTAATTGAGACAGATGGTGGGCCACCTAATATTACATAACAATATCCCAAAAATTTGTGATTTGTGGATGGTTTACCCCCACTAGCACAAGCAAACAAAGTTCTTAATCATAATAAAGTGAAAATGTTGACTACTTGATTGTCATGATAGTCATGTAGGCTGCGGTAGTAGTTCTAAATGAACCGAGATTCTCAAACAAGATAAAAAACGCCTCCTCGCATGGAATGGGTCCCAGCACAATTGCTGTTAGCAGGGCTCATTTTTGGGTCCCATAATTCCAAATCTGCTAGAGGTAGTTTTGGTGTTGTTTAATTATCTCGGTTCATAAACAAATTTTGAGGCTGCAGAATATAGCTAAAAGATGCACAATACGCTACCCATGATGTGATCGACATGGTACCGACGGATATTTGAGAGATGCAATCCTATGGGTAATATATATAGGACAAGAGTACCCAACCTATGCTCAATAGGTTGGGCTTTTGTACCGAATATGTTTCCTGGTGCAGGAATTATTTCTTACGGACAAACAGTCGGGCCAATCTAATCGACATATGAACCACAAGGCATAAGGACCCAACCATTTCTTATGCTCAATAGGAGATATCGACAATTGTGACTCGGAGAATATAATTGATGCGCTGGACCCCTACGCTTTATCATTCCTGTCCTTCGCCATATTATGCGAGCAGCCTCGGAACCGAGTTCCAACAATCAGCAACCAAGGCATTGATAAATAACCTCTATCGTTATCGAGCAATTTTTTTTAATAATTGTTAGCTTGTTGCGGACTTATCTCAAGATTCCGCAGGAGTCTGTCAAATGCGTAGCATACAGTTAGGCATATATGGTAAGAAAAGTGAAGGTGTCTCCATTCTCATATTAAATTTACGAATCTTATGTCATTTCTGAGAAAAAAATTTATCTAAGAATCACATAAATGAAGTATGTAAAATGTCCCTGTTGTGTTACCACAACAAATTCACAATTAGAATTGAAAGTTTATTCTCAAATCACAAGGATAAGAGCGTGGGTGAGACAATGAAACAGTGAAGAACAAAGTATTGCTCAAAATAGCTGAATATTCATGAATAGAGAAGCCGCCTCTCTTACAGGTTATAACAACAAACCCTATTTGGCAAAAGAAGACTAATCCAGGCAGTACATCTGTATGTATCTAACCGGTGGCTCACTATTCAATAATACACCCAATTATTACTAACGGCTAAAAAGAGGGTACACCCCATAAAGTACTAAGGGCACTCAGCAAGGGCACTCAAGAACATAACAATGCCACCCTCTCTGCAAAATCCTTGTCCTCAAGGATTAAAATTAGGAAAGTGGGCATGGACATTTGCGGAGTCTTCCAAAGTAGCATTTTCAGCAGAAGCATTTGTTCAACTTGTCTCCCTGCTCTGGAAATGGTCCTGGTACCCAAAATGGCAGTTGGGTGTAGAACAATTTGGCCTTCATGGTCAACAACTAGAAGAGAAGGAGATGGAATGTGACTAGAGCAAATCTTCTTCTTAAGATGAGAAGCATGGAAAACAGGGTGTATCCTTGAGCTGGGGGGAAACTGCAACTTGTAAGAAACAACTCCAATCTCCTGAAGAACTGGAAATGGGCCATAATACTTAGCAGAGAGTTTGACATTTTTCCTCAGGGCAATGGATGATTGTCTGTAAGGATGTAATTTCAAGTAAACCAAGTCACCAACAGCAAAGTTTTTATTTACTCTCTTAGTATCAGCATATAGCTTCATCCTTTCGTGAGCTTTATGAAGATTTTATTTTAAGAGATTTAGAACTTCATCCCTTTTATGGAGATATTCTTCTACAACAACAACAGATGTAGTTACTGAAGATGGAAAGGCAAGGTGTGGAGGTTCATACCCATATAAGGCCTTGAATGGGCTCATCTTGAGGCTAGTGTGAAAGCTGGAGTTGTACCACCATTGTGCTAAGGGTAGCCATTTGCCACAATTCTTTGGCTTGTAGATGGACATGCATCTGAGGTATGTTTCCAAGCAAGCATTAACCCTTTCAGTTTGTCCATCCGTCTGAGGGTGATACACAGTACTTAGATGTAATTGTGTGCCCAATGCCTTGAATAGTTCCTACCAAAACAAGCTAGTGAAAACTTTATCTCTGTCAGATACAATGGAGCTTGGTAATCCATGAAGTTTGATCACTTGATTGTTGAATTCCTTAGCCACTGAAAGGGTTGTATATGGGTGCAGGGGAGGAATGAAATGACTATACTTAGTCAACCTATCCACCACAACTAAGATAACATTTTTCCTGTCACTGAGGGGTAAGCCTTCAATGAAGTCCATGGAAATGTGTTGCCATAGTTGAGCTGGTATTAGAAGTGGCTGTCGAAGACCTGCAGTATGTTGATGTTCACCTTTGTGTCTTTGGCAGATGTCACAATTTGAAACAAAGAGATAAATATCTTTTCTCAGTTTGGGCCAATAGAAGTAAGTCTTAGCTCTAATGTTGGTAGCTTGAATCCCAGAGTGTCCACCTATAACAGAAGAATGCACTGAGGAGAGAATATGATGTCTTATATTTGAAACAGGTCCCACATAGATTTTATGCTTATATCTCAGAACACCATCATGATAAGTAAAATTTGTTGTTGCATAAGGAGTAATTAGAAGTTCAGAGATAAGTTGTTGTGCTCTGTCATCACCTTCATAGCTGGAAATAATATCTTGATCCCAAAGAGGTTGAGTGACAATGGTGGAGAAGCATTCAGCTGATGGATGAGGCCTTCTTGATAAAGCATCAGCAGCTTTATTTTCTGACCCCTTCTTGTATCTTACTTCATAGTCAAAACCAAGAAGCTTAATGACCCATTTCTGTTGGACCATAGTAGCAATCTTTTGCTCTAGAATGTACTTGATACTTTGGTGGTCTGTTTGAATAATGAAATGGTGGCCCTGTAAGTAATGTCTCCACTTTGTAACAACTTGAGAAATGGAAAGAATTTCTTTTTCTTAAGTAGATAAGGCAGCAGCTCTTGGGCCTAGGGGTTTGCTGTAGAAAGCAATTGGTCCTCCTTGTTACATGAGGATTGCCCCAATGCCAGTTTCACAAGCATCAGCTTCTAGCACAAATTCTTTAGTGAAATCAGGGAGTGCCAGAACTGGAGTGTTTGTCATGGCTAACTTTAGGTTGTTGAAGGCTGTAGTAGCTTGAGGGGACCATGTGAAAGCATTCTTTTTGAGAAGTTCAGTAAGGGGCCTGCTGAGAAGGCTATAACCCTTAACAAACTTTCTGTAATACCCAGTGAGGCCTAGAAATCCCCTTAATTCTTTAAGTGTAGTAGGATTAGGCCATTCTGTCATGTTGTTGATTTTAGGAGGGTCAGCTTTAACACCTTATGCATTGATAATATGACCCAGAAACTCCAGTTCTGGTTGCACGAAATAACACTTAGAGAACTTAGAAAACAGTTTGTGCTGTCTTAGAATGTCCAAAGTGATTTGAAGGTATTGAATGTGATCTTCAAAGCTAGAACTGTAGATGAGAATGTCATTAAATAAGACTAGAATGAACTTCCTCAGGTGGGCACCAAATACCTCATTCATTAGTGCCTGAAAGGTGGATAGAGCATTAGTGAGGCCAAAAGGAATTACTCTGAACTCAAAGTGACCATGGTGTGTTCTAAAGGCTGTCTTAAAAATATCAGCTAGTGCCATTCTGATTTGATGATAGCTAGACCTGAGATCAATTTTAGTGAACCACTTTGCACCATTAAGTTCATCCAGCAATTCCTCAATAATGGGGATTGGAAACTTGTCTTTAATAGTGATGGAATTAAGATTCCTATAATCAACACAAAATCTCCAGGTATTGTCCTTCTTTTTAACCAGAAGAATAAGAGTTGCAAATGGGTTGTTACTTGGTTGAATGACTCTAGAAGCTAGCATGTCTTTTACCAAGTCTTCTACAACAGATTTTTGAATATAAGGGCACTTATATGGTCTCATATAAATAGGTACAGAGTTTGGTTTTAGGGGAATGGTATGATCCAAACTCCTTTGTGGTGGCATTTGAGAGGGTTCAGAAAACACATCTTGATATTGTTGTAGAAGTGTAGAGACTTGAGGTGGTATTGGTGCTGAAATGGGTTGAGTGGATATAGAAAAGAGCTGAGCTATGACACCATGAGTGTGTTTGTTGAAAAAATTCTTAACAGCATTACCACTCATGTGTAATAAGGTAGATTTTTGGTGATTACCAGAAAGTGTAATCTTCTTACCCTTATGTTTAAATGTGATGCTAAGCTTGGAGAAGTTAAAGAGAACATCACCTAGTTGTTTGAGCCAGTCAGCACCAAGCACCATATCACATCCTCCAAGTGGGAGCAGTCTGAGTGGTGCACAGAATTTGTGATCTTGCATTGTCCACTGAAGTTGGGAACAAACACCTGTGTTGATGGTAATTCTCTCCATTATCTACTGTGACTAGAAGGTGAGGAGTGGGTGAAATGTCACATTGCAAAGACTTAGCTAATTAAGAATCAATAAAACTATGGGTACTCCCAGTATCAATAAGAATTGAAATAGCTTGCTTCTTAAGAAGACCAGGTATCCTAATTATTTCACCACTAGCATGACCTGTGAGGGCATGAAGAGAAATCTCCATGTCAGAATCAACAGGGGAAGGAGGATCCTCAACTGGATGGTCCTCTAGAATTACTTCAGGTTCAGCTTGTACAAATTATCCACCATAAACAATTGTTGCTTAACACACACATGACCAGGCTTGTAGAACTCATCACAATTGTAACAAAGTCCTTGCTCTCGGCGCTTGCGAGCTTGCTCCTGAGTGAGTCGGCGAATAGGAGGGTTGGAGATTGGTCAACTCTAGGTGGTGGAGGGGGTGGTGGTTTGGATGTGGCAGGAGGTGTATAAATAGGCTTGGGAGGAAAATTATGTGAGTTGAATTGTCTGGAGGAAATTTTTTTTGTAAATGATTTATGAGGGTGCTTATGAGATTGTTGTCGATGTAGGACAGTTTGTTCTTCCATCTTAGCAAGAGAGTAAGCACGCAAAAGGGTAGTGGGGTGAAACATAAGCACAGAATTTTGAATGTCAGGCTTTAAGCCTCCAATAAAACTGTTAATGAAATAGTTTTCTGGTAAATCAGGGTGTACGGTTAGCAGAAGAGATTTATAATGTTCAAAATCCTCAAAGAAGGCATCCACATTAGTTGTATGGGATAGTTTATTGAAATTGCCTACAACATTCTCATTAGCTGGGTTTTCAAATCGCAAGCAAGCTTGGTGACTCAATTCGAACCAACAAACAATAGATATGAAAGATTGCAGGTTTAAAAGCCAAGTTTCAGCCTTACCATCAAGATGTATTGCATCCATTTTCACCTTCTGTAGTTCATCAGTGATGTGGTGAAGCTGGAAATAATGGTTGCACTTTTGAATCCAGGAGCGTGGGTTATCACCATCGAATCGAGGGAAGTCGAGTTTAGGTAGACGCTGATGAGTGGATGGTTCACGATCTTCATGATGTGTGTGTCTATTGGAAGACTCGGCTCAGTTTGGATCGATTCCATGAGAGTCCTTCTGAGAAAAAAAATTTCAATGCAAGACTCCATATGAGATTTGAAGTCTTTAATGGTAGTATCCATCTGAAGGTTGAACTCCTCTTTAGTCATCATTTTGTCGATCTTGTCATTTAATGAGTTGATTTGTAGTTGTTGTGAATCGTATTTATCTTGAAGATCCTTGCAAGTTGGATTACAAATCATGTACCTCTGATGCCAATTGTTGTGTTACCACAACAAATTCACAATCAGAATTGAAAGTTTATTCTCAAATCACAAGGATAAGAGCCTGGGTGAGACAATGAAACAGTGAAGAACAAAGTATTACTCAAAATAGCTGAATATTCATGAATATTCATGAATAGAGAAGCCGCCTCTCTTATAGGTTATAACAACAAACCATGTTTAGCAAAAGAAGACTAATCCAGATAGTACACCTGTCTGTATCTAACCGGTGGCTCACTATTCAATAATACACCCAATTATTACTAACGGCTAAAAAAAGGGCACAACCCATAAAGTACTAAGGGCACTCAGCAAGGCACTCAAGAACATAACAGTCCCATTCATAAAAATTATTGGTGTGGCTTTTATTTCGTACACTAATGATGATGCACACCATTCGAATTACATTGATCACGCGATTTTTATGATCCAGTATTGCACAAGGACAAGTGATACCACAGGAGATATACTCGCACTAAATATATAACCTTAAATGAAGAGATCCGTTATATGATCTTATATGAATATGAAGAGATCCGTTAGCTTTGAGATCCGTTAACAAGCAGAAGATAATACATATAGTGAATTTACCATTTTACCTAATGATGTTGGCTATATTATGGTCACCGGAAATAAGTGTCAAGATTATTACACTAGCATATTAGAGGAAACTGTGGCCGTGTTCATCATTGTTGTTTAACTAGTACCAGACGAGTTTTTATCCATTTGAAACCGTACTTGTGTAACTTTATTTATTTAACTAGATTTTGTGCCCGTGCTATGCACCGGGCGGTCACGAAAAGCATCTATTCTTGGTTTGGTGTGATGTGGTTTTGCCTCGCCCCGTCGTGCATTTTTACATTTTTATTTGGAACCGTGGGGCTTCGCCCGCCCCGTCGTTTAGTATTTTTTGATTTGGGGTAACTCGGCTTGGCCTCGCCCCGTCCCAATGCATGTTTAGGATTTTTGATTTGGTCGTTTCAATGCATGCTTGGCTCGGCTTCGCCTCACCCCGTCCCAATGCATGCTTAGGATTTTTGATTTGGTCGTCCCAATGCATGCTTGGATCGGCTTCGGCTCGCCCCGTCCCAATGCATGCTTGACTTGGTTTCGCCTTGTCCCGTACCGGTGCATGCTTAGGATTTCTGATTTGGTGTGGTTTGGCTTCGCCTCCACCCGGTTCGGATGGGTTTTTGATTTTGGTGTCGCGTGACTTTGATG
Organism: Papaver somniferum; assembly: GCF_003573695.1. Lineage (NCBI taxonomy): Eukaryota > Viridiplantae > Streptophyta > Magnoliopsida > Ranunculales > Papaveraceae > Papaver > Papaver somniferum. The sequence goes on from NC_039358.1 coordinate 229,577,864, forward strand.
CCCTAAGCCTTTAATTTGGTGTGGCTTTTTCCATATACAATTAAGCTGAATAAGAAATGAAAAGAAAGTGACGTTCCCCTTATATATTAAGTATTTGAAGTGAAAATGGTGGAAATCAAATTTAAATTACGTTAATATTAACATTGTTAATAGATATAAACGGATATCCATATTGAAGAGAGTTCGTTGTTTGTTTAAGATCGAATAGCCCCTGTTAAATATATTCTGATTTTAGGAATGGTTTATAACTCTCTCCACATCCAAATTTTAGTTCATAGTTTCTATTCATCGTTGTCCCTTCGCCATTATTTCCCTGTAATGACATCGCCATTTCTAAAGTTAGAAGTTAGATAATGCATCATTCTATCGTGCACAGTACAGAATTCAGCTCGTAGCTACTAAAGAAGAATTCCAAATAAAATTAGTATGAAGAGGGACATAATTTCATGGGTAGAGAAGAATCTGCAGGTGAAGAATCATCAAGACTGCAAGCATTACTATCAAATTGCATATATACCGAGATTTAGAGTAAAGTTGCTAAATAAGGTCACAAATACAGTAGGAGAAAACAAAAAGTCTCGTTGATATTTGTCATGCCCGAGCTCCTGAATCAAGGAAAAAAATATAAAGATGAAAATGCGTCTTGCATTTTACAAATGCTAATCAAGGAAGAGAACAATGAATTGCACAGGAAGAAATATGAAACCTTCATCCTGAAGCGTTGGTCATGGACAGTGTTGATAACGGAAAGCGAACCGATAAATCAAAATTTCAGGGAACCAATTACAAACCCAAGCGTTAGTCACGTCTTGATAGAATCTGAACCCACCAAAAGTCCCAAGTACATGATAGGTAGAACATGTGCATATCCCACAAACACAGGATAATCATCTTTGTAACTGGAAGCACTCTTCACTTCACGTATAAACCTATATATATAATGATCATTCCAAAGAACTTCAAATAATCACTAAGTGAACTATATTACTTCATATGTACACCTCTACAAAGAACAACAAATATAACCTCCAAATGCCTTAGGTTGGTGTTTATTAAATGAATACCCCAGAAGTATCAACTACTTCTTTATTTGGATCAAGATCAATTAATTCAAGGATATAAGCCACAATTGCTTCTGATAATATTGAATTAAGAGGAAATTTATCTGGATTTTCCTTGAGATAATACCTACTAAACGGTTTCCATTTTAATAATAACAGATTTATTCGTGTAAAATTACATATAAAAACATTTGATTTTCGAGAAGACTTTTTCACTTCATTTCAAAAAAATATAGATGAGTGGTCAAAGTAAATTAAGTGGTGTAGGATCAGAATCTCGCAGTAATAATGCCTCAGCGAAATTATCTACAACACAACACAACAGCGTCGCAGAACAATTTTAGAAGTGACATAATAAACGACGTCAGCTAAAATCATGAGAAAAATGTAATTATTATGCGAAAATAAGAGAGTTTGCGAGAGTAACATTTGTAAGGTTGCGAGAATGTCGCGAGACATATCCGAAAATAAAGGACAGACTAGCTGTCATCCACTAGGTACTTCCGTATAAATAGTCGTTCAATTGTAAAGGAAGGGGAGAGATTTTTTTTTGAGTAAGAAACAAGTAAATAGGAGAGAGAAAATCTAGAGCAGTGGTTATTCTTAATTCCTTTATCTTTTCTTGTAAGATTGTCCAAAGATTGATCAATAAATTAAGATTGTTAATCTAAAAATGGGTTGAGTATTAATGAAATCATATGAGGGGTGTAGTGTAGGAATTCCTGCAACTACATAATGACGCTAAAAACAGGGAACATTGAAGATTATTCTAGAAAAAATTGAAGATTAATATTGAGATTTGTGAATATTTGGAGTAATTGATTAAGAATTTTACATAATTTCTTGCAATTCGTTAATATTGAAGAAATTGCTAGAAGAAGAAATACATCAGAACAACCGCCTACTGTTAGAAGAAGCAAGAGAATTGCTGGAAGAGAAAGAAGTGAAATGGGAGAATCTACTAGAATGAGAAATAATGGAGAAAATCAAATTCAACTACCAGTTCAACAAACACTAGTACAAGGAAGGAATATAGATTATGATAGGGTGAGTATACACACTTGACAATCAAATTCCGCAGAAGAAGTAGAAGAAGAGCACCAAATCAGAAACCATACACAGGTAGAGAGAGAAATCAAGAAGCAGATGAAGGAATAATTCATGGAGATGAGGAAATTGGAGCATTAGAAGCGTTCAGACGAAGAATACATGAAGAAAGAAGAGCTGAGGCAGAAGAACGTGCAAATCTAACAAGGCAAAATCACGAGTTGAGGATGGAAAATAAGAGACTACAGAGTAGAAGATCGAGAAGTATTACAAAATCATATTCAAGATCGACTAGAAGAGAGATGAGGCGAAACTCACCCACAATTAATGCTGGAAACAATATTTAAGAAGAAATATCAAATCCTAATGAAGAATATCGCGAAAATGGAGAAAGAGCTGATGATCGTTATGTTCCACAAAATGAAACTTTTGATGATAGGAAAAATGGTAGAAATCAAGATAATGGACAACGTCAGGGACGAAATGATCAAGATGGCGAAGGAAATCGAGAGGAAGGAAGGATAATTTTACATGAGAGAGAAACTCAAATAAATCAACAAACTATTGAAGAAGAAATTGAAAGACATTATGCTGAACAAGCACGTTTAATTTGAGAAAGTGAAAGATTGAGAGCGGAAATGGAAGAACAAGAGATTCAGGAGACAATTCGCCAGAACAATCACGACAATCAAGAAAGAAGGCGTACACAAAACCGGGATAACGGTAATATCAATGAAGAGTATGATAGAATACAGAGGATGGCTGAAAGACAGCGAATGGAATTAATAAGAAATGAACAAAATCATGAAGAGGAAAATGAGAGACATAATCATATGCGAATTCAAAATAGAGATGAAGAAGAAACTCGCAGAAGAAGACGAGATGAGGATAATGAAGAAGAAATGCAAAATTTCGCGAGAGAAGAAATACATGAACGCAGAAGAAGAGGGGCGTAATTAAAAAGACCAATGAATCAAAATTCAGGTGTAAATAAACAAATCTTGAAAGAGTTAGAAGAAATGAGAGGAATGCTAAATAATAGAGGAGAATTAGGCAGAAGACAATTGGATGAAGCTATAGAAGAAGCTGCGAAAACTCCATTTACAAGGGAAGTACAATTAGGAGGAATACCACCGAAATGCAATTTGCCCGCATTAACCAGCATTTTTGATGGAACAACTTGTGCAATTCAACACATTAAAGCCTACGTGAGGTGCATGTTGCAATGGGAAAATCATGATGCTGTATTATGCAAGTATTTGGCATCCAGCTTAACAGGGAAGGCGTTAAAATGGTTCGAAGGTCTACCAAAGAATACAATAACATCCTTCCATCTTTTGCAGACTACATTCCTAGGGGCATATATAAGTAATAATTCTTCGCGACCTGGTATAGAAGATGTGTTTGGATTAAAACAAAGGATTGGCGAAAGTTTGAAGCACCTAACTAAAAGATGGAGGACTATGTGTAGCGAAATGGCTGGCCGTGTAGATGAGAGATATCTTATATTATCATTTATCAATGCTAGGTTTGCAACCAACTTATTGTATGTCCAAATTTTCAGAGTCAAGAATACGATCACAATGACTGAATTGCGAGAACTTCAAGAAGAATATATTTCTCTAGAGGAAAGGCAAAATGAAATGGAATCACACCCAGTTGTAAACACCAGTTCACAAACAGCGAATGCAAGCTTATTACCCAAGCTAATAAACACAGTAGCGAATACTTCGCAAGTACAACAAGAGAAGGTGACAGGTAACAAACAACTGAAACTGGTGGTTATGGGAAGCCGAGATCAAGAGGAGTATGAAGGAGAAAGAAATTTCTACAATCGTGGTGGAAATAACAAGATTCAAAGACTCGATCAACCACAAGAAACTTATGGAGGTCAAAGACAAAACAATAATAGAAGACAAGGAGGTCACAAGGTAGTATGGGAAGAAATCAAGATGCCACCTCTAAATGCAAGTGTGGAGAAAATATGGGAAGCTATAATTTTGATGGAGAATATACCAACACCATGGAACATGGGAGCGGAACCACCTCCAAACCACAGAAGTCATGAGTTTTGTTCTTATCATCATTTTCATGGACATACAACAAATGATTGCAGAAATGTAAAAAGAATTATTCTGAGAATGATAGATCAAGGAAAACTAAACCACTTTTTGGTAGGGCGCACACAATCTCAACCATTGCCACCACCACCAGAGCATCACAAAGTAAACACGATGAAAAAGAAGGAAACATTCTTCATAGAAGTTGGTGCAATAGCAAAGAATCTATTATGTCACTCTATCGTACATTCATACAAGACAATTGAAGATTTTCATGACAATGTTTTAAGTAGAGTGTTCGCAAGAGATAATGATGGAAGAGAAGTTATGAATATTGCGAAAATCTCGCCACTAGAGGAATGACAGAAACAGATTATTTCTTTTACCGCAGAAGAAATCCCCGAAGGTGAAGAGGTACATGATAATCCTTTGGTAGTAAAATTAGAAATTAATCCAAAACCGAAAGAAGATGAGGATGATGAAGCTGAAGATTCATGGGAAATTAATAAAATTCTAATCGATATTGGAAGCTCTGTGAACATCTTATTTTATCATACTTATAAAACTATGAGAGGAAGAGATGATGATCTTATACCATCAACATATAAGATATATGGTTTTAATGGTACTGCTAACAAGCCTAAAGGGGAGGTTACTATGCGAATTCCATTGAAGGGAATATCTTCTGAAATCCTATTCTGTGTCGTTGATGTAGAATCACCCTACAATGAATTAATTGGTCGACCTTGGCTACATGGGATTCTAGGTGTAGCTTCAACTTTCCACCAGTGCATCAAATTCCCTCACCCCAGCGGTGTAGGAATCATAAAGGGAGATTGGGTTGAAGGAAAGAGGTATTACGAAACTGAGATATAATCTTGTGAAGGAAGAGCAAACAAGAAGGAAAATTGGCGACACAAAATCAAAGAGACACAAAGAAGTGAGAGGTTGATGGTGGATGCAATCGAAAGAAAAGAAGAAGAGATGTTGCGAAACTAATGCTAGCTCAGAATAAAAATGATGAACATACCACTACCAAGTAAGCAGTAGCAGAAAATAATAAAGAAGCAGAGGATGGCAAAGGTAATAAAAACAAGAAATGTATGAATGATTAATTTTTTGCGACACTCTCGCAATAAGTAAAATTCTCAAAAATACATTTTATTGAATGACAAAATTGAGATTGCGAAATGCAAATACGATATGATGATGTGCGAGAATCTCGCAGAGATAATGAATTTTACAGAAGACAATCAGAGAACAATGACAAATGAGAAAGGGGCGAACCTTTATGGCGTACACCCTAGTTCGCGAATACAATTTCGCAAGAGGCAAATGTAAGACCTAATGATTATTGATTTTTCGTGGGTTGTAGTAATGAAGGTTCGAACTCTAAGACTTGTGAAGGTGAAGGATTTTTAGATTTATAAAAATTATATACAAAAATATTGACAAATTGGTAGATAGGTACTGGGACTAATGATTCGGACAATCTTCATAACATAGGGCTCAATGATTTATTCTCAACAATAGCTCAAAACATATATGGACTCTTATTTTGCCAAAGTAGATTCTCAAAACATTGATTGTAAATGTTAAGCATGGAACATCAAATCACCTAAGCTAAGCATGACCCATCTAATCAAATAACACCCAATTTAATCAAATAATATTTCAATTAATTTTTAATGCAAAAGTCTTAAAAAGAATTAATAAAATTACCCATGTATGAAGATCGGCCTCCTCCGTCGTCCCAGTGTTGGGGTTTAACTCATCATAGTAAAAATGCTCTCAAAATAATTTATTATGGCTCAAAAATGGTTTACAAATGATGAGAATATGATAAATACAATAAAACCAGAGAACTACGACCCTCAGTGATAAATTAAGACTGTTGAAGCTCTGTCGCAAACGCTGTGGAAAATAAGACTGCCTGATTTACGACCCACAGGTGTTAGTCGTTACTTCTGTAGAAAAACGACTGTTGTTACAGGTCCGTTCTTCATGTTCTTCATGTTCATCAGCAGCAGCAGCAGCAGCAGAAACCGAGTTTGGGAAAACTCGAATTTCTTCTTCTCTGGCTCTCCTCAGCCCCCCAGACTCTCGACACCCTCTCTAGTAGACCCAAAGAGCCTATTTATACTGTTTAATGCCTTCAAATCTTCACAATAACTCCCAGAAATCTCCATTAACGTCGGGAATATTTTCTTTGTATTTCATGCAGGATATGGGATTTTCTTCCCTGTTTAACTCTTCTACGCGTCTCTGGATTATCTTAAATTGTTCGTATAATATCATGAGAGAATATCTTCCCAAATATCATCTCCCAATCTTCACACAGCTTTCGTAATTAACATAATCTTCTAAAATATTTCGGTCCCATGTTTACTTCCAAACTCGGATTTCTGGCCCAAGTTACTCGATCAAATCGCTTGCATATACCTTGTCTAGTGTATTCAGGCCCAACCCAACCGTTTCTAGCGATTGAATCTCGCTGAAATCCCTCCAACAATCCGACCCAAAATCAACAGCGTCTGCATTATGTATTCCCGCCAAAACCAAATTCAAACAAAGAAGATGACCTCCCCCTATCCAGTTCAGGGGTGCGAATAGCAAGTGGTCACCCCTTATAAAGTGGGTGTCCCTTATCCAAAGCAGAGAGTCTGAATAACAAATGTCCTCCGGGGATGCTCCGCATAATTTTTCGAGCCGATTTTTCCAAAATTATTTATTTCCAAAAAAATACCTACAAACACACAAAACACCATAATAAGGACGAAAACGAGTACTAACAAAATACACAAAAGAGATGAAAATAGACACATAAATGTGTCTATCAAATACCCCCAAACTTATTATTTTCTAGTCCTCGAGCAAATTTATTCTATAAAGGAAAATCATTTGAACCCCTAGGTGGCCCTAATGGCGGAGTGTTGTCTCCGGAGGGTTTACCAGAGGTGTACCCACAAAACCTTTACTCCAGACCCTAACTATCTACGCAAAATCTTGGAAAGCACTAAAGAACCTCCTTGGTTGGCATACTTATTAATTATACGAGGAAGTACCCTGATGCGAAATTCCAATTATTGTACACGATTTTTCACTCAAGCATACTAAAATTCATATAAGTGACAGAGCTCTACTAAGATAGTTGCACTATGGACATCATATTCGGAGTCAAACTAATCACATGGAAAGATTAAGAGATGGATATAGAAAAACATAAATGGTTTTGATTTTTACTAAGTGAACGACGTTTCCCATATCTGTCTGAAGGCCTCCGCCAAAATGAACCTATCCTAAAGGATTGAGATACTAGTCTAACTAATATCAACACACTGGCATATACAAGGGTACCAGTGGTCGACTTTATTGAATTTATTCCTTTTGGTCAAATGGTCTGGTCTCAATATTTATTTATTTTTCAACTTTTTGGTAACTACCATTTTTTTTCATGGTATCTCAATCACTCTAATTCACCCTAGCATTGGTAACAACTTGAATCGTGGACCCCACCTATCACTTAGAGAAACATAGTTTAAAAACAAAATAAAAATAGAAGTGAAAAGGACTCAACTAGATATGGTGCAACTATCATGTTATTTCTAACACCTGAGTTCTGTGCTTTTATGAATAGACTCTATAGATGTTTACATCTATTCAGATTGGTTCCTCAACTCCTACAACCAAAATGCTTCCGATAATACCCCCAAACTTATTATTTGCTAGTCCTCGAGAAAATTTATTCTAGAAAGGAAAATCATTTGAACCCCTAGGTGGCCCTAGTGGAGGATTGTTGTCTCCGGAGGGTTTACCAGAGGTGTACCCACAAAACCTTTACTCCAGACCCTAACTATCTACGCAAAATCTTGGAAAGCACTAAAGAACCTCCTTGGTTGTCATACTTATTAATTATAGGAGGAGGTACCCTGATGCGAAATTCCAATTACTGTACACGAGTTTTCACTCAAGCATACTAAAATTCATATAAGTGACAGAGCTCTACTAAGATAGTTGCACTATGGACATCATATTCGGAGTCAAACTAATCACATGGAAAGATTAAGAGATGGATATAGAAAAACATAGATGGTTTTGATATTTACTAAGTGAACATCTGTCTGAAGGCCTCCGCCAAAATGAAACTATCCTAATGGATTGAGATACTAGTCTGACTAATATCAACACACTGGCATATACAAGGGTACCAGTGGTCGATAACCTAACTCTAGGTCAACACAACTGGCATATACAAGGGTACCAGTGGTCGACTTTATTGAATTTATTCCTTTTGGTCAAATGGTCTGGTCTCAATATTTTATTTTATTTTATTTATTTTATTTTTTATTTATTTTTTATTTTTTTCAACTTTTTGGTAATTACCATTTTTTTTCATGGTATCTCAATCACTCTAATTCACCCTAGCATTGGTAAAAACTTGAATCGTGGGCCCCACCTATCACTTAGAGAAACATAGTTTAAAAACAAAATAAAAATAGAAGTGAAAAGGACTCAACGAGATATGGTGCAACTATCATGTTATTTCTAACACCTGAGTTATGTGCTTTTATGAATAGACTCTATAGATGTTTCCATCTATTCAGATTGGTTCCTCAACTCCTACAACCAAAATGCTTCCATCCACTTAGATTGGTTAGTGCCATCCTAAATACGCATAAATTTCTAGGCTCTGGAGTTTATTTATTGCAACTAAAAAGTTTCTCCCATACCCCCAAACATAAATCTAACATTGTCCTCAATGTTCTAAAGATGAAACTAAAAGCATGAACAAGGAGAAACTGTTACCATTTGGAGCGAAAGAGTTAAGGAAAGATATTACCGTGTTGCATGAGCATGGGATACCTCCCAAGAAGTGCTAAGTTTAAAGTCTTCAGCCAGAATTAGGAAAGGATTAGTCAACTCGAACCATAAAATAACAGTCGAAATAACTGTGGGTCTTCAAAACTAAATAGAGCTGACCAAAGGAAACTGCAATGAACCAAGAAAGTGAACAAGACTAGCATGCCCTTACTTAGTTTCCTGATTAAGAAATTTATATCTAATTGTGGTTCAGGTTCAGGTTCTATGAAAGGGTCTAAATAAAATATTTTCATTGGTTGCGTTTCTTCATAGGTGGCATCCGAATCATTAGGTCCTAGAGTCTGAAAAAACTCAAATATGATCTTAGAAGCGCAAAATATTAATAACCTAAATAACTGAGGATCCTCTAAGTCAATCAGGTTTGACTTACATAATTGACCACAGTGAGAGTAGTGGTCATTCTTAAGCAAATGTGTCGATTCTAATTTCCTAAGGCATTTAGGTTTAGTCTCACAACTTAATATTCGACACATTTGAAATCTATATGTTCCCATATTTGGAAGAAAACTATTTGGTGGGAAAACAAAATCAATCTTGGTATTATTGCATGGGTTAACCACATCAACCATAGGATGGGTTTCTAACAGTTGAGACTCTTTTTGGATATCATTAGGTTCTGGAAAACGAGTATGAAGATAATCTTGTAAGATGGTTGAGGCATTGATGTCAAGTCCCAAGTGAGGGACCTTACTAAGAGTTAAAGCACATGGAGGATGATACTCACCCCCAAACTTAGAGTTTTCAGTGTCTCTAGATAGACTAGTTACAACTTCCCTAATTTGTAGGTCATCAGATTCTTGAAAATGGGAAATTGATTCTTCTAAGTTGTAATCTTGCGGTGCATCCTCACTCACCTCTACGAGTTCATCTAAGACTATTGTTTCTAAATCGTATGAATCTAAAACAGTATTCTCAGGATAAACCGGTTCCTCTAAACCTTTCTTGGTTTCGTAAACAAGACATACTACATCGTCTGAAACGGGGGTATCTCTAGTCAAATCCTCGTCCTTTTGAATAGGTGAATAATTTTTAAAATTATTAGGATCTGAACCAGAAATACTATAATCATTATAAGGCTCAACTGGGGTAACAAATTCTGATCACTATTCCCACACATTTCCGATTCTTCATCAGCACTATCTTCATCATCATAATATAATTTTTGACATTTAATAATTCTCAATCTTTGTTCCAAACTAAGCGGTCTATTTTTATAATACTTCTCAATGTCGTTTCCCTTGCATATATTCACCAAGAGTCATTTTCGAAGACGTCTCTTGATAATGAGAATTTCTACTCATATATTCTCGTAACGTCATCTCAGGTGGCGTCTCCTGAAAATGATTCATCATCGAGGAAACACAAACTACAGAGGAATTCTACACAATCACAAACAAGGCTGACTCGACCAAATCAAACCTATAAATTCTAGCAAACAAAAAGCATGATGGCTCCACTTAGATTGTTTCTAGACCAGCTTCTATCTTTTGAAAGGGAATTCATTGCAATTTGAGCAAAACCCTCTGGAATCAATCCGAGTCAAAGTAAGTTGAATAGAGGCGAGGGAAGCTTAGTGGAGCTTTGATACCCAAGGCCTCACCGCTATCACAAGGCGGCGCAGTCACGCGTTCAACTCACAGAAACCATCATGAACTTCGAGGTGTGCTTAAGAAAGTAACCAATATCCTTCGAAATTTTTTCCTAATAAGCGCGTTACCCTATCAGTCTCTTTCTAGTCAAGTTTTAAGCTTGGGTTTCGCATTAGGTTTCTTTTTCTTAAGGCGGGCAAGAAGGGAGCGGTGATGAAATCCGAACCCTTATCTTGTATTGGCCAGGCCTTTCCCTTTACTAGGAATTTAAAAACAGTCCAAATTTGTTCTCAATCAATGAATCACCTTAAGGAATACAGTAACTCGCTTACAGGAGATTCACAAGTGTTTCGATGAACTTACCTCCCATACCAGACGGGGGATGAACCGTTGAAGTCGACTCGGGCCACGACTCTTATGTCATGTACGAACAAGAGGGGCCGAGACGATATAGTAATCGTCGTCCTTCCGTGCACACAGTTTATAATTTTTTTTTTTAATAATACCCTTCCGTAGGGTTAAAAAAAAATAAAGTCCAATTGTCCAGTATAAAGTCCAAATAAAAAGTCCAAAAATTACAAAAATTATGAAAAATAAAGCCTATTTAAAAATTCTAAAAAAAATAAATAAAAGCTATATACAAAAAATGAATAACAATAATAAAAATTAAATCCTAAAAAAAAAAATTATGTCTTTTTTTTTTCTTCTCTTTTAGCTTTTAGCTTTTAGCTTTAAGCATTTTTTTCCCAAGTCCTTAGTATTCCACTTCGAACCTGTAAATCAAAGACACAAAAAGAAAAGTAAAAAGAACAAATGAAATAGAAAAAAAAAAACCTAAAAAATTCTACCTAAGCACAAATCCCCGTCGGCGGCGCCAAAATGATTATTAATTTTTCGTGGGTTGTAGTAATGAAGGTTCGAACTCTAAGACTTGTGAAGGTGAAGGATTTCTAGATTTATAAAAAATTATATACAAAAATATTGACAAATTGGTAGAGAGGTACTGGGACTAATGATTCGGCCAATCTTCATAACATAGGGCTCAATGATTTATTCTCAACAATAATCGCTCAAAACATATATGGACTCTTATTTTGCCAAAGTAGATTCTCAAAACATTGATTGTAAATGTTAAGCATGGAACATCAAATCACCTAAGCTAAGCATGACCTATCTAATCAAATAACACCCAATTTAATCAAATCATATTTCAATTAATTTTTAATGCAAAAGTCTTAAAAAGAATTAATAAAATTACCCATGTATGAAGATCGGCCTCCTCCGTCGTCCCAGTGTTGGGGTTTAACTCATCATAGTAAAAATTCTCTCAAAATAATTTATTATGGCTCAAAAATGGTTTACAAATGATGAGAATATGAGAAATACAATAAAACCAGAGAACTACGACCCTCAGTGATAAAATAAGACTGCTGAAGCTCTGTCGCAAACGCTGTGGAAAATAAGACTACCTGATTTACGACCCACAGGTGTTAGTCGTTACTTCTGTAGAAAAACGACTGTTGTTGCAGGTTCGTTCTTCGTGTTCTTCATGTTCATCATCAGCAGCAGCAGCAGCAGAAACCGAGTTTGGGAAAACTCGAATTTCTTCTTCTCTGGCTCTCCTCAGCCCCCCAGACTCTCGACACCCTCTCTAGTAGACCCAAAGAGCCTATTTATACTGTTTAATTCCTTAAAATCTTCACAATAACTCCCAGAAATCTCCATTAACGTAGGGAATATTTTCTTTGTATTTCATGCAGGATATGGGATTTTCTTCCCTGTTTAACTCTTCTACGCGTCTCTGGATTGTCTTAAATTGTTCGTATAATATCATGAGAGAATATCTTCCCAAATATCTTATCCCAATCTTCACATAGATTCCGTAATTAACATAATCTTCTAAAATATCTCGGTCCCCTGTTTACTTCCAAACTCGGATTTCTGTCCCAAGTTACTCGATAAAATCGCTTGCATATACCCTGTCTAGTGTATTCATGCCCAACCCAACCGTTTCTAGCGATTGAATCTCGCTGAAATCCCTCCAACAATCCGACCCAAAATCAACAACGTCTGCATTAAGTATTCCCGCCAAAACCATATTCAAACAAAGAAGATGACCTCCCCCTATCCAGTTTAGGGGTGCGAATATCAAGTAGTCACCCCTTATCAAGTGGGTGTCCTTTATCCAAAGTAGAGAGTCCGAATAAAAAAAAATGTCCTCCGGGGATGCTCCGCATAATTTTTCGAGCCGATTTTTCCAAAATTATTTATTTCCAAAAAAATACCTACAAACACACAAAACACCATAATAAGGATGAAAACGAGTACTAACAAAATACACAAAAGAGATGAAAATAGACACATAAATGCGTCTATCACCTAAAGTACGTCATATAAGGGGGTACCTGTTGCATGGCTCAGGGAAAGACTACACCGCCACCGGAACCTGAGTCATGGAGATTTTGGGTCAATAAAGCCTATCCGGGAGAGGCACCTTGGATTCTCAGCTTAAGCATATGATTTAGGTTGGGCGACTAAGGTAATAAGGACTCTCCCAAGGAGTGCAGAATCTGATCAAGGCGCCGAGGTACACGGTTGAGTCAAAAGTGCCACGGGCGTTTGAAACGCACCTTTCCATTCTTGACAAGTCTTGGCTTATACTGCACTCGGCCCGAAGAAAACCCCACTTAGGGTGCATTCTAGTAACCATAAGCCCTATAGGTAAAAGGGATAAGAGGCTGCGAAAACAACTGGTTGTTGTTAAGACCGGATGGTAGGAGCTAACCTTGTATCATAGAAGTACGCCTCCTTGAAGGGGCAACCAGGGGGAAGATAAGGTCGGCACCCTCCATTATGGAGCTGATAAGTGTCTTAAGACGCAAATGTCATGAGGCTTTTTACTCGCAAGGGTATTAAGGCTTGTCATATTTGTGCAACAATCCTGAAGAGGCAATAATACAAAAGAAAAAGATAAGACGAGATCAATGGTTTTTCGCATAAAAGTGCGAAGACGTCCTGCGATTTCGTCGCAAGACGACAATGTCATGTGACTTTATTTTCGCAAGAATATTTAGGCCTGTCATATTGTCGCAACATTCCTGAAGAGGCCATAATACAAAAGAAAAAGTTAAGGCAAGATCAATGGGTTTTTGCATAAAAGTACAAGAACGTCCTGCGATTTTGTCGCAATGACAAGACGTGGCATAATAAGACCTTTAATTAGGAAGGCAAAATAAGACCACACAGGAATGAGATTTTGAAAAGAATCAAAATTCACTTCGCATAAGATTGCGAAATTATACGTAATTAACTGAGAAATTGAGGCACAAAATAAGAAAAATCTACAAAATCTCTCATTTGGATACAAATAACAGAGGCAAGTATGGGAATGAATGAAATTAGAAAATGTTATTTGTCTCCATATGATAGATTTACACAAAAATTCAAAAATTAATGATTATATTGATTAACTGTATTGCAAGGAAGAATTGTTTTAATGAATGCAGGTCAAAATGAAAGAAACCCATATATTAAGGAATATGGGGAACCAAAAGAATTCGCAAATATACAGAAAGAAGGAATAAATGTACAAGTATTACAGAAGATTAAAGAAATAAACAAAGACTACTTCTTAGTTGATCCTTCATCATCTTCATCAGACTTGTTCCCTTCTTCATCTGCGTCAGAACCTTCATCACCATCATATTCTTCATCATCAGCTTCGCTATCAGAAATAATCAGACTGGGAATATTCTTTGGGATCTCTTCCAAGAGACAAGGATAATTAGAATGAGGGATACTATGGTCATCACAAACCATTTGGATAGTTTGATTGCGAAAATGCATATCATCATTCTTAAAATTCTCAATAGTGATCTTGATTTGATTCTTTAATCTAGAATACTTGTCGTTGCGAGAAGAAAGATTCTTTGCGAGTTCCTCTTTTTCAGCTTCAAGTTCCTCAATCTTTTCACGATATCTACTTTCAGAATCTGCGAGCAAAAGACAATCAATTATTAACTTGATGAAAATTCATAAGAAACAAAAGATTAGTAAAGAAGAACAGTTAATAACCTTCTCTGTATGTTCAACTTGGAGACTAACATTTACGCCTAAATATTTTATAGCATCATCTAAAATTTTCGCAGCCCAGATAAATTCATCCTCACTACTTATGAGAAGACGAGAACGAATTATATTTTCCCTTTCGCAGAGTTCAATATTCTTGCGGTTAGCTTCATGTCGCTCAAGTTGAACTTCAAGGAGAGCCTCTTGGAATTTCGCCAAAGTCTTGGCACCTTGATCAGAGATACGATCCTTATCATCTATGAGACCACTAATTTTGGTTCTTAAGTCATTGGTTTTCTCTTTGGAATCAATGAGGAGGCGCTTAAATATGTTGGCTAAGCCTAAACTGGATCTATGATCAATTTCTAAGAGGCGAAATTTCGATCTAAGTTCATTCAGAGAAAGAGATAAAATTCTATCATTTGAGAAGCTATTTAAGGAATTGTTAAGACGTTCAAGAAGGGTATCATTATCCAAGGCATTAGGAAATGAGCGAAGAAGGGTAGCTTCATCAGAAAGACCATAAATGTCTGCAAAGAGGATCATTTAAATAAGATAAAACAACATGATGAATGAATAAAGAGAAAAGAGAAAAGTAACATACCGTAAAGCTGATTATTAGCTTGTTTAAGACTAGAAATTTTGTTCTTATACGAGGAAGAATCAATTTCTAATTGTCTATTTTTCTCGCGAAGACCTTTAACTTCAGCTTCCAATTCTTCATTCTTTTTGCGAAATTGAAGATTCTTCTTTTCAAGATTTTCGCGTCTTCTCTCTAGATCTGAGGCAACAGCAAGAAGCTTTTCCAGCCTGCGAAAAGAAATAAAAAATATTAATATAGAAAGATAATTTGAGTTATAATAATGAAGAAGTAAAAAGATAAAAGTATACCAGACTATTGAGAGAATGAAAGAAGTCGGGAGTCACTGATCTAGAAACTCCACGAATAGAGCTATCACCATCTAGTAAAGGGACATCACAAAGGGTGGCGAGAGCTTTGCAGGTATTTGCGAATTGGCTATCTCCCATTCCTTGTAGAGAATCAGAAAAGAGGCCAGAAAGCTTAGCCATAGAAGATTCAGGTGGAGAATCTTCAGTTGCAGCAAGATCATCGTTATCCTCATCACCCTTGTCACTTTCGGAATTTTCGTTAGGAAGAACATTTGAAGGAGAAGAAGAACGAACTTTTCTTTTCTTTGGAGGAGGTCAGTTGATTTTTCCCTGCGAAGAGCACCTTTGCCTTTATCACCAATCTTTGCAGCATCAGCAGATTCTTCTACTTCAGTAATAATCTTCACACACATATAGAAATAAGAAATGGAAGCATGGAAGTAAAAATACTATTTAAAGTCATTAGAGAAAATTTCTTACCTCATCTGTGTATGAGCGAAGAGCTAACAGAGTACTGGATTTCCCAGTCCTGTTATAACTATCCTTTAGTTTTTGGATCTTCGGAATGTCGCAAGAGTTAGCGAACAGAATAATAAAAATCAATAAAGAAATATAAAATGAGTTAAATGGGAGAAACATACCTCTTTCTCCTTTTCGGGCCAAGAGAAAACCCAAGGTTGATAAGCAGCGAGATTCGCAGGAAGAACGTTTGATCCAGCAATGTAGGGTCCCTTTAGCATTAAAGGAAAAACACACCATTTATAATTTTTGGATTGGCGAGGAGATGTGTTTTTACCAGGATGCCATTCAATATCTTGCATAAGAATTTTGGCTTCATCAATGTTATCTTTCCTTCCTAATCGAATACCCCAGCGAGTATTCTCTTTCTTCATGGAGATAAGTTCGTAGTTTTCAAAGAAATTCGCCACTGTATACCTCTCAGCAACTATCTCTAGGTTTGCGAATTTTGGATCCCTAAGTTCTTTGGAGTAAAGAGATCCTCTACCAGCACCACGATTAGCGAACTCTAACATCAGACGGATGCAGTCCCCACTTAGTTGGAAGATGGCTCTCGAAAATCCCGAATGAGCGAGAATTTCATAAAATAAAGGAAGATCTGGGTTATAAAGAGGAATAGGGAGACCTGCGAGAATCTAACCTAGCGAAATTATGATTGATTGATCATCACAATTTTGATTAGAGAAAAGCTTGACAGAAAGAATTGATTTGGCATTCTCACCAGGAATGGTGGAGAGTGTAAAACCTTTATCAGCAAGATCTTTTTGGACATCTTGTAAATTCTTCTCATATTTATGACCACTTGGAGCCATGTTTGAATATAAAGTATGGGAATGTATGGAAAGTAAAAGGATTGAAGGAAGAAAAAATTACAGCAGCAGAATTTGAAGAAGAATAACAGAGTTGCAAAGATGAGAGAATAAAAATAGAAGAGAAAGTAAAAAGAAAAGTGGAAAAAGGGGGGGAGAAGAGTATAAAAAGAAAATTTTTTACTCGAAGAAATAAACACCATTAAGACAAAGAGACGTGAGAGGTTGAAAAGTAGCTAGCGGTTACAGAAGACGTGTCAAGAAATAAATGGAAAAAAGAGTACGTGTGATAAATATGGAATATGAAAAGATAAGCAGATGCGGCATTTCTCACATCATTCTCTACTTTTTAGAGAAAATATGAGAAGAGGAAAGATGTAGGATCAGAATCTCGCAACAATTATGTCTCAGCGAAATTATCAATGGTACAGCAGAATAGCATCGCAGAACAATTTCAGAAACGACGTCAACAAGGATCATGAGAAAGATGTGATAGTCCTGAGAAAATATGAGAGCTTGCGAAATTAACATTTGTAAGGTTGCGAGAATGTCGCAAACCATATCCGAAAATAAAGGATAGATTAGTTGTCATCCACTATGTATTTCCTTATAAATAGTCATTCGAGTTGTAAAGGAGAGAGAGATCTTTTTTGAGTAAGAAACAAGTAAATAGGAGAGAGAAAGTTCAGAGCAGAGATCATTCTTGACTTCTTTATCTTTCTTGTAAGAATATTCAAAAATTAATCAATAAAATTAAGAGTGTAAACCTAAAAATGAGTTGATCAACAATGAAATCATATGAGGGGTGTAGTGTAGGATTTCCTGCAACTACAATTGTCATAAAAATAATGATTTATCCAAAAAATACAACCATGTGCGTACACACCTGAATCCCAAAAAGTAAAAGGAAAATATCCGATGTTCCTTCATCCCCTGTTGTCGCCTAGAGTTTGTACGTCCACTTTACCGTCCACTTGAATTCGAACTACTTTGTATTCACCGGTATGTTGACAATATCTGAACCCCCCTACGACGAATCGTGGATCCCAACTAATTTGTGGCGTTGGTGTTGGATCGCATATTTGTGGCAGATGGAGGTGCTCACCCGTTGTTGGATTCATAATATAGATAAGATCTTGTATTCCGTGGTGTGAAACATAAAAACATACCAGACCATTACAAGATCCAACGATTGGGTGTGACATGTTTTCATCATAGGATCGGATAATATTCCAGGTACCATTGTTTCCAAATAACATCTGATAGAAATCTCCCATCATCGTGTAGTAATCTTCCTCCTCAATTTGTTCTTTGTAGAAGAGTTGTGTAACTTTTTCTTCTGTCACTTTTTGAGTGAAACCGAAAAGGATTCCAATTCTTTTGTCTGCAAGGACAAAATTCCACTCTTTGCATACACATTTGCCTGCCAAAATACCTTATGTACTTGGGAGGAGGTGTAGTATCTCGGGAGTTAAATCCGACAACATTTCCATTACTATTATTGGTGAAATATTTTTTTTTAATGTAGAAGTATTTAGGATTTCGTTTTTGTTGAATGCTTATATAGACATCCAATGGATGCAATATGTGTCCCCACACAAGACACCTGTTGGAATTTTCACGTCTTTTGGTGTTTCAAAATCTATTAGGTTAATGTGAAGCGTAATACGAAGGGGTGCGAACCGTTACACCGTTTGGCCAATGGTCGCATCCTTAATCAGCATGCCTTATTTAAAAATCCATGATCCAAACAAGAAACAGATATTTTCACGTGTTTGTGTGAGATTTACTCTAGTTTATCAACATTATATTTATGTGTCCATTTAGGGTTATGACCATAGTATATTAATCTTTTGAAGACAAAAAATTAGGGTTATGACCATAGTATATTAATCTTTTGAAGAAAAAAAATGGTCCCAATATATATTGCTATTTCCAATCATATATAGTTGTAATTTATGGTGTTGACCAATATACGAAAGCCAAAAGAGAATTTGGGCATAGTTATAGCGCTTGGATGGACGGAATTGTTGCGCATGGCTTTGAGTAGGTGTGAATTACCGAGGGAATTACTCCAAAAATAGAAATTTGTTTAGAGAAGATTAGGCATGGAGAGAGATACTTCAGATACCTACAGATTTGGCAAGAGTTTAGCCAAGGAATGCACATTAGCGAAGAGTACATGATTATTCCATGCTCCCATTCCTTCGAATTAGCCTGTTGGTGAAACTGTGTCTGGCGCACCAGAAATACCCAGGGAGACACCTCTAGAGCAAAAGGTACTTGAAGTTCCAGCACAGTCTGCTGATGATGCAACACGAGTACCAAATCTAGATGCGATGATTTTAGTTGAGCAGATAATCAAAGAAACTTTTGAATAATGTGGTTTTTGTTTTTAGAAATTGTTTATTTTGATTAATTATTTTTTAAAATATTGAGGATGTTGGTATTATTTTTCTTGGTTTAGTTTTATAAAAATATTGGTTCTTTAAATTCTTTGCTTGATATTTGTTTGTTAATCAGTCATTTGTAACTAACTCATTGAGTCAACACAATTCAGTGGTCAGAATACATTCTGGATTATAATTAGATGTGGATATGCCTCCACCAGCACCAAGTAGTTTTGTAGGTCAGTGGAATCATGCAGGTTTCACCGGACTCAATCTTGAGTCAAGTTATTACGGCTTTGAAAGATGATCTATTGCTTGTTATACGTTTTGTTAATAAACTTAGACTTAGTTATAGTGTTTGGGTGTAGGATATTGTTACCATTTGTGAATCAAGATTGTAGTATGTTTTGAGAAGCAGTTTCTGCACTTTAGATGAAAAGCGTCTAGAATTAGGATTAGTACCTTACCTTGTACCAGGATTCTAGTTATGGATAGAATTCAGATAATGCTTTAGTAAATTCATAGATCATATAATACATTTCAACATACCACAGTTTAACATACCATTGTTCCTTCCATTAGAAATCACAAAGACATCTTCAGCATACCAAATGTAACCCACTATATTCAAATCAACACAAAAAGAAACCGTAATTGCAATTCCATTAACAAGATTTACAAATACTAGTCAAACACACCATATTTACAAAAAGACCCTAATTCCTAAGTAGTTCCATTACAATCAAACCCATTCACAAGATTCACATCAAAACATGACCCAAAAACCTAGTCTGTAATTCCCTCAAACTTCTGATAGATTAACTATTCATACCAGGAAAAACTAGACTGTTACCCCCCCTGCAAACACACACCTTAATTACAAACAAACTAAAACTGTTACCCCCTGCAAAACACCTTAAAACCATTAAACCTTAAAACTTTTAACACCTTAACACCTTAAAACTGTTAGCAGTTACCATCTGCATAACAGTATCAAAAAAAGCCCACTTGTTCCAAAAAAAGAAAAATATCCGAATAGCAACATAACCACAAGAAAACATCTGTCAGCAGATTCAATAATATGAGGAAAATCAGCAATTAGCAAAATGATCAGCAAACACCTACAAGATTTCTTTGAATTTTCACGAAAATCGAAGCTTTCCCATCGAAATCTTGTTGATGTTCCAGGGATGATTATTCAGAATCATCACCGTTGTTCTCATTGCTCTGCTGACTGCTATCGTCGTCGTTGTCGATGCCCATCTCATGATCGCTGTAATCATTGCTATACCGATTGCCTGTTTCAGTTGCACTTCCATAACCTTCATCACCTGCATCTTCACTTCCTTCATTATCTTCATTCTTTTCCTCCAAATCTCCAACCTCAACTGGTTCACCATTCTCATCAACAACATCAATTGTTTCTCCATCAGAATCAACATTCAATCTCTCATTCATGGTTCTGCAAAAATCCCGGGGATTTATTTTTCTTCTAAGAACCTTTCATACTATGCATCCTCAATCTTCTTTTCTCTCTTCTTCCTTTGTTTCTATGTCTCAGAATTTCTCTCATGATCATCACTTCTCTCAAAATCATTCTCTTTCTCTTCAGAATCACTTGAGGTTGCACTGCGGGTCTTTCTCCAAACAAATCTGCTCCTTCTCAACTCATCTTTCTCCTCTCTTTCTCTGTATTTCCTTACATCTCTTGCAATTCTCTTCCTCTTCCATTAATCATACAGTGGATCATTTTCCTGACGAACTCTTTCGAACTCAATCAGACGATTTCTCTCGTAATCTCTTGCTGCACAAAATCCATCAAATTCTCCAACTCTCTAGTAGAGAGAGTCTTGGAAACTTTCTTGGCGAACTTAAAAGGTGCAGAAGGATGATCATCTTCGTTAGCATTGTTTCCTCCCAGATCACCCATTATCTCTAGTTTATGTTTTCTTTTCTTAATTTCCTTGCCTAATTTAGGATGATTTTGTGTGTTTTGGAAATTCTCTGTTTAATTTCCTTTTGTAGAGAAGATGACATTAATAGTCATCTAAGGCATTCGGTGGAACGTCTAGTCCCTTAGCAATTCACGCCTATTCAAAGGCATGCGCAACAAGTCCTAAACCCATCATAATAACTCCTGCACACCAACATTGCTAATGGGAGTGTACCAAATTAGCGGGTGGTGGGTTCAAAAATCATAAGAGAAAACTGGTTTTGCCTTGGGGCTGGAACCCCCCCCCCCC